>NC_048279.1:37824961-37862266 GCF_009762535.1 Notolabrus celidotus
CGTTTGGAGTTGATGCAGCCACCCAAGTTGTATAATATCGATATTTTTTAAAAGGAATCGATACCAAATGAGTAGCTTGTGAATATCGAAGTATCGATCCCGTGGTATCGATCCGCCCATCCCTAGTAGGGATGTTCTGAATGAGTATTTTCTGGTCGTTTAAACAGAATATCAAAGTTTTGACTCTCCACCACCACTGATGGGAGCCAGGATGTTGTCATGCTCCTGCTTTTGCTCTCCATACACACCCCAGACAGTGACCAGAGCAGAAGCTCAGGCCTCCTCGTAGCCTCAGCTTATATTTTCTATCTGAGGTGATTTTAAAGTGAGCGCCGAGCCCTCCTACATTTAAATAAGCTCACAGTCTCTCTGACATGGATCTTGTCCCTACATGTTTCTGTATTTATGGCTGAAATGAAGCCGCCCCCCCCCCGGCTGTGTGTCTCTCAGTATGCAGCGTGTGGATCTGCAGACTGACAGAAGGTGAGTCTGATATTCTGCAGCAGATGAGAAAGGCGACGGCTCGCTGCGAGATGTGTTTTATCCAATCCTGCCATCACCTCCAACAACAAATAATACCTGAGCGCCGGCCGCAGCAGCAAACAGCAAATCTCATTAAGTCAGAGATGGGAGAGGCAGCAATTGTTTTTTACGTTGTCCCCCCTCCTCGCACACATTTCCTCTCTTCATTTTTTCCTCCTCTGCCGTGTCGGAGCATGAAAATAAAAGCGGTCGAAACCTCCTCTTCCTCCTCGTCCTGTGTGGCCTCCGGCTCTGCGGCGGGACGTTCTCATCAAATCATTACTTTTATTAACGGTCAGATGGCTTTTTAATAGAATCGCTTTATTATGTCGTTTCTCATTTTCACCCTCACGGTGAAATTTCATCCCCCTGTTTGGTGTTGATGTTGTTCTTTTCTCTTTTAATATTTCCTGCCGTTTATGGCTGCGGGGTGTTGACGCCGCCGCCGAGTGAAATTTTTACATTTTGGAGGACGGGAGACGAGGAGGAGGAGGAGGAGGAGGAGGAGGAGGAGGGGCGGACAGGTTATTGGTTTCTGTTTGTTTCTGATAATTTGTTTTTAGAGAACATCCCTCCCTCCTCTCTCTCTCTCTCTCTCTCTCTCTCTCTCTCTCTCTCTCTCTCTCCTGGATTTTATCTCCAAACATGTAACATGTGAGAGTGTTTGCAGAGCTTTTACCGTCTGCACACACAGACCTGAGGAGCAGTTCTGAAACACCGTCTGCAGGTGAAGTGATGGAAACTTCAGCTCATTATATCAGAACAGAAGAAGTCACAGATCGGCTCTGAAGCTTCGAGACGTGAGGTTACGTTTAATCTCAGACGAACACACTGACTTTAGAAACTGTCAGCGCCGACACACGCAGGAGAAAATGTTCTACTCCCAGAAGGTAAGGTATTGAATGAGCCTCCTAAACCTGAACAGACGAGACTAAAGGTGTTGTTTAAAACACAAAGAACACCTGAAAGGTTTAAACCTCTTTAAAGGAACCATCATGTGTTCACGTGAGGCAGAATCATCCTCTCTCTACATAAATAAACTCATGTCCTCGTCTTATAATCTCACGTTAGCAACATAAGACAAAATGCTAACGAAATCAGAAGCTCTGAATGAAAAAAGGGAAATTAAACTTAACATTTAAGAGTAGACTTCAAACTTTCCTTTTTGATAAAGCTGATAGTTAGAGCTGGATCAGGCTTGGACCAGGTCTTAGTTATGCTGCTATAGGCTTAGACTGACACACTGGGATCCTGTCTTTCCCTCTCTCTCCTCTCTCTGCCTGTCTCTCACTTTAACTCTTCCTGTCCCATTAAAGTTACTAACCATAGACCTTTCTGGAGTCCCTGAGCTCCCTTGTCTCGTAGGTTCCTCTGGATCTCTGCTGTAGATTCCTTTTTTGGGGTCTGTTATTCATCCTTTCTTTCTTTCTTTCTTTCTTTCTTTCTTTCTTTCTTTCTTTCTTTCTTTCTGTCTTTCTGTCTTTCATTCTTTCCTTTTTCCTTTCATTCCATTCTTCTTACTTTTCTGTCTTGCTTTCTTTGGTTCTTTCTCTTTTTCTTTTGTATTCTTTTTTTCTTTCTTTCTTTCATTCCTTATTCCATTTTCCTGTCATTCCTTTCTCTCTTTTCTTCTTTCTTTCGTTCTTCATTTTTTTCATTCCTTTTTTCCCCTTTCTTTCTTTCTTTCTTTCTTCTTTGTTATTCCATGTTTCATCATTATGTCTTTTTCTCTACCTTTCCTTCCCATTTATTCTCTTTTCTTTCTTCTGGTCTCCTCCTTTCTCTTTTTAGACTTTCTGGAGTCCCTGAGCTCCATTGTCTGTAGGTTCATCTGGATCTCTGCTGTAGATTTGTTTTTGGCTCTGTTATTAATCCTTCTTTCTTTTTCTTCTTTCTTTCTTTCTTTCTTTCTTTCTTTCTTTCTTTTTTTTTATTCTTTCTTTCCTTTCTTTCTTTTTTCTTTCTTTACTTTCTATCTTCTTTTTATGTTTTTAGCTTTTGTGTTTTTCACTTTTTTCTTTTGTATTCCTTGTTATTTTATTCCTTTCATTCCTTCCTCTTTTCTTTCTTGCTTTTATTCCTTATTCCATTTTCCTGTCATTCCTTTCTTTCTTTCTTTCTTTCTTTCTTTCTTTCTTTCTTACTTTCTTTCCATGTTTCCTCATCCTTTATGTCTCCTTTTCTCATCCCGTCCTTTCCTTCTATCATTTCCTTCACCATTTATCCTCCTCTTTTTCTTTCTTCTGGTCTCCCTCTCTTCTCTCTTTTCTTAGACCTTTCTGGAGTCCCTGAGCTCCCTTGTCTCGTAGGTTCCTCTGGATCTCTGCTGCTGTGGACGTGGTCCAGACTCCAGCTGCTACAACTACTACTATCCGTCTCCCCACTATCATCTCTCTCTCTCTTCATCTCCCTCTATCCCTCTCTCCAACACGGTCTCAGCAGATGTGTATCTGACATGAGTCTGGTCCTGCTGGAGGTTTCTGCCTGTTAAAGGAAGTTTGTCCTCTCCGCTGTAACTTGCTAAATACTGTGAGGTGTAATGCTCATGATGGATTAAGGTGGGGTCACACTGAGTCTGATCCTGTCTTGGTGTTGGGTCTCTGTTCATAGTTTGACATAGAGTGGTCTAGACCTGCTCTGTTTGTAAAAGCGTCTTGAGATAACATTTGTTGTGATTTGGTGTGATACAAATAAAGGTTGATTGATTAACTGAAAGGAAACATTCAAAAATAATGAAGAGACCTAAAAGTAGTTCACATCATCTATCATCTATCTTATAAAGTTACGTACTAATTGAGACGCCAAACCAAGCTCTCTGATTGGCTGCTTGCAGTAACGTGAGATCTAACAATGTAAGATTTATTTTAGAGTAGATTACGTTCAAACTAACCTGAACAATATCTTTACACATCAACGTCACCTTACTGTGTTTACGTTTCCTGACACGTAGGCGCTCTGTGCTTCCTTAAGTTAGGAACGCAACACGCCTGATTTATGCGTTAGCTAGAAAACAACACTGACACTCTGAGACGCTCTGCTCCGAGTGTTCGACTGATCCCACAGAGTCTCAGAGTGAGACGTCTGAAGATGGAGAGCACAAAGGAAAGTCCTCCTGAGCAGGGAGGCTGTCACAGTCCAGACTTGTTTTCAGGAAGTCAAATTGAGTGAGTGTTTTCACTTTAATCTGAATTGTGACTCATTTTGGAGACGCCGCGGGAGGACCCTCCATCTCCCAGCATCCTTTGAGGAGACACCTTTATGTTTTTGGGCGACAACCAAATCAAATCCTGCGAACCAAAGAGCGACTTTTATCTGACTAATAAGCCTCAATAACAGGAAAGGAATAAAACACATCTGGTGTTTTGAGTTCATCGGGTTTTAATTTCATAAACAATCGCCGACTCCGTCCTCGTCAGGAGGAGCGACGGCTCTAATTGAAGCGGGCTGATTATCTGTGTCTGGAGAGCCGAGCGAGGGGAGGACAGAGACAGAGTGACTGTTAGCTGAACTGGCAGGTGGTAAAACAGCAATTATAAAACTAAACTTTGTTGCTTCTCAGAGAGCGTGTCTTATTTGTAACGAGTGAAGTGATAAAAGACGAAAATAATTGGATTTTTTCCCTCTGCCGTTCTCGCCCTCCAAGTCTTAAATGTTTGGGGAAAAGGATCTTTGAACAAAGTTTATTTCATTCTAACCTTTGATTAACGCTTCTCCCACTCGAGGCCATGCTGCAAAAGAAGCAAATTATTCTCAAGATCAAGCTTTTAGCCATCTCATTATCTATTTGCCATCGCTCTTCAGTTTTTCCCCCCGCTCTCCTGGACTTGAAATGATGCGTCTGTCCTCTGAAAGTGGATGTGGTGGCTTCTCTTTATTGCTCATTTAAAGTCGCTTGTGTTTTTGTCTTCTTCCGTCTGAACAACAACGAGGCGGCTGCTTTTTTATCAGGCGCCAATTAGAGGAAGTGACCGACCTCGCTGACATCTCAGACGCAGACTGACCCGCCCTCGGTGTCTCGGTCTTTATTCTGAAACCTGTGTGAGGGGCTCCAACCTGAGCTTTGATGACGCCTACAGTTTTTAACGCCGACAAAACATCGATTTTTAAAAAGTTTTACAGTCTGTCGCATTTAAGAAGTTTTATCAATGAGCGAGGGCAGAGACCTCGGGTGAAGAGGTCGATCTGACTCGAGCATCAGTTGAGGCGATAAGGAGAAAAGTTTCTGAGAAACGTTTCCATAAAAGGAATTCCCATATCCTCAAACTTTCAACTTTCAACTTTGAATTCTTCTTAAAAAAATAACACCTAAAAAAATCGGTACAATCGTTTTCTACCTTTTCTTCTGCTTCTATATTCAACTTTCTCTTCCAAAAATCTGACAATGAACCTGATTCTGATAAACCAGCAAAACTGATGGAATGTTTGTTTTTAGATTAAACTATAAAAACTGGACGTCAACATTTAATGAGACGATGAAAAAAGACATCCTGTAAAAGAACACCTCGAAGGCATGCTCCAAACTAAATAAAAGACCTGACCTTAAGGCAGACACCCTCCCCCCAAATCAATTCAAATCAAATTACATAAAATAAAAAAGGATTAAAATAATTTGACTCAAAGGCAAACATCTCCTGAAAAAAGAGAAAAATTATTAAAGGACTTGAAATGAGACATCCCTAAGACCAACGAGTGTTTGGACCCAAAAGCAGATAACCCCTTGAAATGTTTAAATGAAACATTAATAAAGGGATTTGACCCAAAGGTAGATATCTGCCTGAAAATAAAAGATTGGCACCGAGGTGAGGCATCACCAAAAACCAAGAGACTGGACCCAAAGACAGACAATCTAGAAAACAAGAGGTTGAATTCAAAAGCACAAAAGAATAAAAAGGCGGGACCTAAAAGCAGACAACCTCTGAAAAAGGTAAAAGATATATACAGTATATACATTACTTGAAACAAATAGAAAACATGATTTTAAATGAGAACAAAGGGTGGGACCCAAAGCCAGACATCTACTTTAAAAAACTCAAAGGCAGACATCTAGACATTTAGAGAATTAAGAGACTGGACCCAAAGACGGTCTCTAAAAAAATAAATGAAAAAGGGGAAGACACGACTAAAGGAAGACACATCCCAAAACAACAGATAAAATCATCTTCCATAAAAAATAAAAACAACAAACATTAAAACCCCAAAAGGGATGGAACCAAAGGCAGACACCCCAAATGAAAACATGAGATTGGACCTAAAGTCAGACTTCCGCTGGGATGTACACAAAGGAAAAAATCATCTTACAAAATCAAAAGATTGGAACTATTAGAAGAGATCCTTTTCAATAAGATCAAGGGGTTTGACCCAAAGCCAGACATTTACTTAGATAACAAGAGATTGAACTCAAAGGCAGATACCTTATTAAACTAAACATGACATTCAAATCCAGAGGCAGACATCATATTCAAATAATCAAGAGATTGGACCCAAAGGCAGAAAGACTCCAAAACAAGAAATTAAAATAATCTTCCAAAAACAAACAAAAGAAACACACAAGAGACTGGACCCAAAGGCAGACACACTCCAAAACACTACATCATCATCACCATTCAAAAACAAACAGAAGACACGCACAAGATATTGGACCCGAATGAAGACTCTCCTAAAGAAAACATGAGATTGGAAATACAGTCAGATTTCATCTGAAGAGAAACTACAGATTTGGCACAAAGGAAGAAGTCACCCTAAAAAGTCAAGAGATCAGACCCAAAGGCAGAGAACCTTTCATTAAAAGAAGACATGGCCCAGAAACGTGAGTCAGACATCATCTTTTTATCTTCAAGGAAGAGGGATTGGACCCAAAATCAGTCTTTAAAGACACAAAATAACAAAGACAAAAAACAAGACAGTGGACCTAAAGGCAGACACACTGAAAATCAGATTAAAAATCATCTTCCACAAACAAACAAACAATTAAAAACTACACAAGATAGGTTGGATATGAAGACAGATTTGGCACAAAGGAAGACATCATCTTAAAAAAACAAATCAAGAGATTGGACCCAAAGGCAGACAACCTTTCATTATAATAAGACTTGGCCCAGAATCGGTAGTCAGACATCATCTTTAACAAAACTAGAAATTTAACTCCAAAAGCAGATATGTTCAAAGAAAAAAAAGAGACTGGACTCAAATGCAGACAATCCAAAACAAGAAGTTAAAATCCAAAGGCAGATTTCTTTAAACGACTGGATTGGACCCAAAGGCAGATGCTCCAAAAACAACAGACTAAAATGATCTTTCAAAAATAAACAATAAATAAAAACACATTCAAAGGCAGTTTAAAAAAAACCTCCCAAAACAAACACAAAAAAAAAGGACAGTGGACCCAAAGGCAGACAACCTTAGGTCCTTGAGACTGGATTGGACCCAAAGACAGACACCAGTAATGAAAGCATGACTTTGGACATACAGTCAGACTTCCCCTGAGATTCAACACAACAGATTTCAAACAAAGGAAGACATCATCTTAAAAAAACATGAGAACGAACCCAAAGGCAGACAACCTCCAAAGAAGAAGAGAGTGAACTCAATGTTTATGTTTTTATTCAGGCTCTTTAAGAATGATAAACCTGGAGCAGTGATTGGAGGGACCAAAGTCTGAAGATAGAAAATAAAGTTTTAAATTTGAGTCTGGATTTGTTTGGTCCTCGGCTGACTCCGACGTGTTTAAATGAAGTCTTCACACTTATTCAAAATCAGCTCTCTGTGAGTGCTGTCCTCCGTCACTCAGCAGACACCACATCATCTCTCTCTCTCTCTCTCTCCCTCTCTCTCTGTCTCTCTCTCTCTCTCTCTCTCTCTCTCCCCCCTCTCTCTCTCTCTCCCTCTCCCCCTCTCTCGCTCTCTCTCTCCCTCTCTCTCTCTCTCTCTCTCTCTCTCTCTCTCTCCAAACACTCGTCCATCTTTGTTTCCTGCGGCGGCTTCAGTCTCTGCTGCTGCTGCTGATTCCATCCAGGCCGCTCTTTAATATTTCATCTTCAGTGATATGATGTGTGCAGCTCGTCCTCCTCACCTGCAGCTGCACGCAGAAACGCCTGAACACAGACATGGAGACTTTTATTATTCTTATTGGAGCGCTCTCACTCTGCAGGTCTCTGAATTATTCACGCCTCTGATACCTGCAGCAAGGTCTGAGACGGCACATATTCAGGAGCTCATTAATTAATCACAACGCTCCAAATTATGGATTTTAATATAGTGAATAATTTAGAAGCGGGCTTAATTCTAACATTCCTGAAACAACAAATCAATGAGAGGAAATATGGATCCGTCGATCAGCGTGTGAAACTTTCACAGCTTCCCCCTGACGGAGTTTGTTTATCTCAGCAGCTTTTCAATCGCCGTCCTTCTGTTTTACTTCCAGTAACGAGCCGGGCGCCGTGACCTTCTGCCTCGGCAAACATTAGCTTTAAACGTTCGTCAGAGTCCCGGCGTTTAGCCGCCGTGACCTGAGCCGCGACTGCCGTAATTATTTCCCTCTTTTGAAGGCGAGCGAATAAAGAGAGAGACGAGGACTCAAAAAGAGAGCAAAAACAACATCCACGTCTCAGAGACAAACAGAGAGTGTTTGAGGGACCTCTGTGTCTCCTCAGAGGTCAGAGGTCACGGATGGCGAGTTTATATATATCGTCCGGATAAACAAACTGCAAGATGTGAAAGACATCAATCATCAGAGTTTAAAAGCAGAGATTCAACATGATGTCTTAAAGTCTGAACACAAAGTCTGAGACTCTGATCACTCACATACATGAGAATGTGACGATTATATCTACACAATCAAATCCACAAAGTCCAGTAAGTCCAACAGGGACTTAACATTACCCCTCTAGAACACTACGCTCCCAACATGCAGGCCTGCTCGTCGTACCTAAAGTCTCTAAAAGTAGTATGGGAGGTAGAGCCTTCAGTTATCAGGCCCCTCTCCTTTGGAATCATCTACCAGTCAGGGTCCGGGAAGCAGACACCCTCTCTACTTTTAAGAGTAGGCTTCAAACTTTCCTTTTTGATAAAGCTTATAGTTAGAGCTGGATCAGGCTTGGACCAGGTCTTAGTTATGCTGCTATAGGCTTAGACTGACACACTGGGATCCTGTCTTTCCCTCTCTCTCCTCTCTACTGCCTGTCTCTCACTTTAACTCTTCCTTTGTCCCATTTTAAAGTTAACAACCCGTAGACCTTTCTGAGGTCCCTGAGCCTCCCCTTGTCTCGTAGGTTCCTCGTATCTCTGCTGTAGCTTCCTTTTCTTGGGTCTGTTATTCATCTTCCTTCCTTCTTTCTTTCTTTCTTTCTTCTTGCTTTCTTTCCTTTACTTTCTTTCTTTCTTTCTTTTCTTCTTTCTTTCTTTCTTTTCTCTCTTTTTCCTTCTTTCTTTACTTCGTCTTTCCTTTCTTTCTTTCTTCCTTTCTTTCCTTTCTTTCTTTCTTTCTTTCTTTCTTTCTCTCTTTTCTTTCTCTCTTTGCTGCTCTTTTCTCTTTTTCTTTCTTTCTCTTCTTTCTCTTCTTCTTTCTTTCTTTCTTGCTTTCTCTCTCATTTTCTCTTTATTTCTCTTCTTTTCTTTCTTTCTTTCTTTCTTCCTCTCTTTACCTTCTTTCTCTCTATTCTTCTCTTTTTCCTTTTCTTTCTTTTTTTCTTTCTTTTTTTTCTCTCTTCTTTCTTTTTTCTTTCTTTCTTCTCTTTCTCTTTCTTTCTTTCTTTTCTCTTTTGTCTCTTTCTTCTTTCTTTCTCTCTTTCTTTCTTCTTTCTTTTTCTCTTCTTCTTTCTTTTTCTCTTTCTTTCTTTCTCTCTTTCTTTCTTCTTCTTTCTTCTTCTTTCTTTCTTTCTTTCTTTCTCTTTCTTTCTTTCTCTCTTTCTTTCTTCTTTCTCTCTTCTTTCTCTCTTTCTTTCTTTCTTTCTTCTTTCTTCTCTTTCTTTCTTCTTTCTTCTTCTTTCTTTCTTCTCTCTTCTCTCTTTCTCTCTTTCTTCTCTTTCTTTCTTTCTCTTTTCTCTTTCTTTCTTCTTTCTTTCTTTCTCTTTTCTTTCTTTCTTTTCTTCTTTCTTCTTTCTTTCTTTCTTTCTTTCTTTCTTTCTTTCTTTCTCTCTTTCTTTCTTTCTTTCTGTCTTTCTTTCTTTCTTTCTTTCTTTCTCTGTTTGTTCCATGTTTCTTCTTGTATCTCTCATTCAGACTCTGAAATGTGTTGAAAACAGAGAAGTGCGTTTTAAAGGATTCTTCCTAAAATGTGTAAAATGTAACATTTCAGACAGAAGGAGGAGCTGCTGAGCTCAGTTTGGCGCCCCCTGCTGGCTGAACGCTGCAGCTCTCCTCACTTACTTGCGGCTGAATTGGTAAACAGGACGTGTTT
The DNA here is from genome assembly GCF_009762535.1 of Notolabrus celidotus. Lineage (NCBI taxonomy): Eukaryota > Metazoa > Chordata > Actinopteri > Labriformes > Labridae > Notolabrus > Notolabrus celidotus. The sequence goes on from NC_048279.1 coordinate 37,834,878, forward strand.
GATTTTGCCTTCAGATGAACATCAGACGTAACGAGCTGCGGCGCCGTGACATCAAACCTGAGACCGAACCCCCCGAGTCCGCGGCTTTGTTCGACAGAGCGAGCATTAAAGAGGAAGTGAGACACACAGCTGTCCTTCCTGTTTCACAGCCGCTTTGAACTGTGGGTAATTGCTCCGGCTCTGTGTCCTCTGTGAAAAGCCTGAACAATTGGAGGCCAAGAGGCCGGCGGCTCGGAGGCTGCAGCCGAACATAATGACGCACGCCGGCGCTCGTCTTCAGGCCGACCCGAGCCGTGACCCGCCTGGATGTCTGTGACAGAGACGACAAAACGCTGAGTTTCCCACCTGGCTCTGTAATGAGAATTCTCATTATCCCGGCATTATCCCTCAGCTCTGTCTACTCAACCTTTTGAAGGGAATCTGAACACAATCTGAACCTCGGTGGCCCCGAGGCCCCGGCACTTCATACATCCCCGGCATGATTAAAACGCCTCTCGGTGTGGCGGCCGACTACAGCGAGCGTGACGCGCCTCAAAGCGAGATTAAAAGGCTGTTTGACTCGGCGGAGCCCCGGCTGCCACCTCAGGTGTGTTTTTAAGGTGAGAGGCTGTCTGTGAGGTTTTCAGCCCGCTGTTTATCCTCCTCCGGCTCGCCGAGAAGCCTGTCGAAGTGTCGCCTCGCTCACAGCGGAGCGGCGCGGCTCTGAACTGGAGGGTTTCTCTTGATCTGAGAGCCAGAAAGCCCCGCGTCAGCTCCGACAGCAGCTGCAGAGCCTCCGAGCACAGAACTAAATCTGATCTTTTCTTCTGTGTGTGAGTTTGTTTCAACATGACAAGGTGTGCACACCTGAACACGGCTTTGAGTTTACCCCAAAGTTCTTCTTCAGCTTTTCATGCAGAGAGAAACGTCAGTTTGTGGACTGAGCTGACTGTTTGGCTGAGTTTGAGCTGCTTTGATGCTGCAGGAATGACTACATCAAGTTACCTGTGAGAATCCAGCAGCTGGTTTAAAGTGAGATGTTGGAGGCTGCTGATGTTCTCAAGTGCAGCGACAGACACAAACAAAAAGAAGTTCAGATGAGGTGCAGTGAGTTTCTTTGAAAGAAAACAGCAACAGCCATCTTTAATCGGCGTTCACTCGCTGATTTTAGAGTTACATAAAGCGGTTTTATCATTTCTAGCTTGTGCAGCATTTTATTTCCTTTACAGAAACGAGTTAAATAGTGCAAAACCAATGCAAGAGGTTCATGCACACATTATAATGTGCATACAGGGAAAGATGCTCATGAAGTTTGATGCAAAGAAGCTGAAAACCTGCACAGAGCTGCAGAAGAGGCCCTGATGGCACCAGAAAGACACGTTCATCGATGACTATTAATGAAAGCTAACAAACTGAACGTGATGGGGTGAAGCTGGCCTCGGTGACAACACAGAGACAAACAGGAAGGTTCAAATGCTTGTTAGCACAGATTAGAGAAGAGGCACCTTTAGATGATTTGTTCAAGAGGTTTCAGAGCATATTCATTCTTCTTATTATTATTATTGTTATTGATTATTTTCATGCAATAAGTTGTATCGTTGCAGTTTGGCTCTGTTCAGGATGCTCCCTGCGCTTCCACATGTGTATTTGGAATGCCAAAGCCTGAGGAGGGGAGAGCACACTTCAAATGAATAATTAATTGAATGCAATAAGTTATATTTGGCGGTGTGGCTCTGTTCGGAGTGTTCCCTGCCCTTCCACGTGCGTGGGTGGAATGCCAAAGCCTAAGAAGGGGAAAGCACACCTCAAATAATGAATTATTTTCATGCAATAAGTAATATTTGGAGGAAAGGCTCTGTTCTGGGAATCCCCTGCCCTTCCACATGCTGACATAGAATGGCAAATCCAAAGGCGGGAGGAGAACACCTCAAATTATAAAGTATTTGCATGCAAGAAGTTATAATTAGTGGTATGACCTTTTTCTAGAGAGTGTCCTTCCCTTCAACATACGTATGTGGAATGGCATAGCCTGAGGCAGGGAGAGCACACCTCAATAATTAATAATTTGCATGCAATAAGTTATATTTGGAGGAATGACTCGGTTCCAGGAGCTCCCTGCCCTTCCATGTGTGTACATGGAATGGCAAGCCCTAAATTGGGGATGGCACACCTCAAATTATTTATCATTTGCATTCAATCAATTATATTTGGAGGAATGGCTCTGTTACAGGAGCTCCCTACCCTTCTACATGTGTACGTGGAAGGCCAAAGCCTGATGGGGAGAGCCCACTTCAAATGAATGATTAATTACATGCATTAAGTTATATTTGGAAGGAATGACTCTGTTACAGGAGCTCCCTGCCCTTCTACGTGCATACCTGGAATGCCAAAGCCTGAGGCAGGAGAGCACACCTCCCCTCTCCTTCATGTGCATACATGAAAACCCAAGGCAGGGAGAGCATCAGCAAAAAAAAAAACCCGGGGTCCAGACCAGACCGAGCATCAGTGACGATACACATGAGACCAGTGAAATCAGACACAGCAGAAGGGAGGAGGAGGGTTGGAGGGCAGTGTTTAGAGCAGCTGATGTTCTGTCTGCCAGGCTTGTCTTCACGGCCTGCATTAGAAATTAAAAACACGAGAAACTCAGAACTTTTGGTTCCCAGTGGTTTAAAATTCTGGTGTCTCAGAAACTCCAGATTATTTCACTGTTGGGTTAAAGTTCATGAAACATCGATGTGCTCTCCCTGCCACTGCTGTTTGCTGGAGCTCACTTATTGCAGTGTGGTTCATGAATTCCTATCCAGGGATTGATAAAGTCTGGCTCTAATACTTTTGGATTTAATGGATCATTTATAATTTGTTTTATTAATCCCAATCTGCAGAGTTACCTGAAGCTGTAAATAATCCCGCTCCAGCTGTGGTAATGAAACAGATTCATAGCGTCTCTGAGCTTCAGGTGTTCACAGTGTAACAGTTAGTGGAGTCGGAGTCTATAGATCATAATGTACTCTCTCTTTTTGAACTAACTTTTAAAGAGACTTCAGGGCTTCAGCTTCTGTTAAACTTGTCAAAGACAAAGTGAGAACCGGTCCTGTGGGCGGCTCAACACCATCGACTCTCTGCCTTATTATGTGGAGAGGCTTTGGACAGGACACGACTGGAACATGGAGCCAGAAACAGGCGGAAAGCTGCTCCTCTGTTTCATTTCTGCACTGTGTTACTGACTAACAGGGTCCAACCACTGCATGCACACACACACACACACACACACACACACACGCACACACACACACTGTATAACAATCCTTTCATGCCAGCTAACAGTCAAAATAATGCCTTACAACCTCCAAGCTTAAAATATGAAGCCCATGCAGAAGTGTTAAAAACTGCAGTTCCTTGAGCGTCCACTAGAGGCTGGCTGCAGAAACACAGGAAACCACATACACACCCATTCAAAGAAGACGATCTTTACAGCAGAAATAAACATGTTTACAGCCTGGTTAGAAAAACAGTTTAGGTCTGAGTAGCTCATTTCTCTCTCAGCACACACTGAACGGGTGAATTTATTATAACTTGATATTTTTAAAGATATAAACTTACAAGTTTTGCCCAAATATGGGCGTGCCTGAGTCCATTGACTGGCAGGAACACTGTAGCTGTTAGTGAGGAGGCTAAAGCCCCGCCTCCTTACCTCACACTAGCTCCACAGAAGTTAGGTTGAGTTCAACATTTCCAATATGGCACCCACCGACGATCGGCGTCAAAACATGGCTTAGGAAACATTTGTCCACTCACACCTCGTCTCTATTTTTTTGATCTCCAAAAAACCTTTCAAACTGGCGAGGACACTTGTTTTTGTTGCAGGCAAAGTACCTCACACACTATGGAAATATTGTTTGTAAATATTTGTTTTCTATTCTAAGGGTGTTTTTTTACATTTATGTACTTATTTATGTGTGTTTTTATTGATGTGCCTTGCATGGAGTCTGCAAAAGTTCGTTATGCCTGCATAATGACAATAAAGAAACTTGAACTTGAAAAGGCGAGCTAGCTAGCTGGTTACAGAGTCTTCTTCTGCTGCAGCTTCTTCTTCGTCCTCCGTGTTTTATGGCGGGTTGAACAACTTTGGACGCCTACAATGAACCAGTTAGACCTCTTTTCACCCAGCGTGACCCGGGTTGTATTTCCGGGCTGGATAAGATCCTCCTTTATTCGTCCCACAACGGGGAAATCCATGGAGTTCCAGCAGCAAACAAGAACGTGTACAGAACAAGAATTTAACAAGAATATATAAAGGAAAGAAATGTCCATCAGAGACGACAGCTTGGACATAATCCTCCTGTCAGCCACCACCTCCACAGGGTCCAGGACTGAGCTGGTCTTCTTCCCCAGTTAGTTCAGTCTGGCTCTCCTGTATCCTGTCCGCCCACAGCAGGTGAAATCCTTCCAATGTGGCGTTGGTGTCCGGTGTTAGCTCTGTTAGCATGATGCTACTCTGGTGCTGGGTTAGCTGGTCCACCTTATCGTAGATAGATCTTGCATTCCCCATAACGGTGGGTGGAAGGACAGGTCCATGTCAGTACCAGCACGTCGTCCTCGCCTCCTTCTCCTCAGCTCGCAGGGAACATCGGGCCTAGCATCGTTTAGCATCGACACGCTACGGGCTGCTAACAGCTGATCTCGTATGTAAACAATGTTACCATGGATACACGCAGGATCTCCGGACACACACAGGAACAAAAACAGTTAAAACACCCCTGCAGACGTAGTCAGTTTGGTGTTTATGTCCAACAAATGAGTCCTTAAAAGTCCTGACAGGCTCCAAATACAAAGAGAACTAAACAGAAGAACAACCAAGAGAGAGCTGCTGCAACAAGCAGACACTCCAACGGTGCTAAGCAATAATATCCAGCCCTGAGAGTCCCTTGGTTTGTGATTTATTGGGGGTCATTTTATTTTAATATGCATTGGAGAAACACAACTTACAAGCATGTTGGAAAACCCCAAAACCCCCTCATCTGACTTCACAACATCGTTCTCTTTGCTTCTTTGACAGTCGCCTGAAAATCATGTTGAGTGTGCATTTCCAATTTGGTGACCTCCATCTTTTGGCTTCAGAATTCCTCTTTGGAAACATTTCACTGCAGGTTTACAAATCCTACAAACATGATGAATCTGACTTTAGTCTGTAAGACATGCAAACAATCTCAGAGACATCAGCCTTTAGTTTCTGCAGCGTCAAAACGATGAACTCCACCTCGTGTTCGGTGTGAAAGTAAATCAGATTTAGATCCTGATGAGAGTTAGCGTGTCGTCAGACTGCAGAGTTACAGACACGAGCGTGTGTTAGGCGATGAAGCAGATCTATCCGACTTTATATTCCCGTCTTTATTGAAACACTTCGTCAACATAAGAGGAACAAAGCGGATTAAACGGAGATGTTTGTAATGTTTCTGTTTCACTGCGGCTCATCCTGCACCACGGAGCTGATTCATGCCCCTGTGGGAGGGTTGGGTGGTGACCCCCACCCTCTCCTCCCTCTCCTCCTCCTCCTCCTCCTCCTCCTCTTCCTCGTCTGATTATTGAAACTGTCCTCTGGGTGAGAACGTAAAGCAATAACACAGAAAAGCTAATTCGGTTAACCAACAAGCACATTGGCCCCCGAACAAGAGAAAGGGCAAAATCTAATAGTCAGGTGGCAATATCTGAGCAGAATCACAGCATTAGTTTTCATCAGTGTCCCCCCAGCAGCTAGGTGGGGCTGCAAAACATGTCTGCTCAAATCTAATTGAGAGAAACTGCATTAACTCCCAGAATTGTTTGCACTGTTTTTATTCCTCCTTTTTTTTTCCTGAAACTTCTGAATCGTGTTTGGAGAAAATGAGCGAGCGCGCGAGTCCGGGCATGAAAGAGGATAATCTAAAAAACTGGATGATGATGTGTCAGAGTCGTGTCTGTAATAGCATATATCAAACGGCTGATTTGTGTTATTACAGCCTAGAAGATGGAGCGGGGAACAAACAGGAACAAAAGCAGCACAGAAGTCCATTAAAAAAACCACAGATTTTAAGAGAGTTTTTATTCATCCGCTGCTGTTTGTGATCACTTTCTATTCATGTTTGCTGAAAGGCACAGATATTGACGCTGTTTTTTTTTAGATCTTCCAGAGAGGGCTGATTTGTTTTTGGGAGAAATAGAGACATTCAGCAGTCAGAAAAGAGGAGAAAAACAGGACGACACCAATTTCTCCTGCCCGGCGTAATTGGCTGTAATGCCGGGCTTGGAAACCGGACCACAGTTGCTAGACAACCGTCTCCAAAGCTTTCAATTTACAAGCCGTCCAGCAAATAGATTTTTAGACGGGATGTTTGGTGCTCAAAGAGTGAAAGGCAGCCAAAATGTTCATTAGCTCCTGTTTTTATTTTGCAGGTTTTTTCAAATTTTGGGAGCAGAGATGGAGGCTGGCAGGAGGAGACACGCAGAGGGCGGGGCCTCTGAGCTGCAAACAAACCAACAAACACACAAACACACAAACACACAAACACAAACACAAGCAAATATAATCTGTTTAAAAGTTTCTGTACTCTCAAACCTCTGCAGAGAGAAAACTGTGGACCTATCAGATTCTAGTTATTGTGGTTGCACAGCTCAGCTCTTACTTTGGAGGATACTTACACACACCATTTCACAATACAACTTATTTCTACCTGACTTAAAGCTTTAAAGCGTACCCTCCTTTCACATCTTAAATTGTCTAATGCATGTTTTAAGCCTGATCCTGAAGGAGCAGGGTGCCAAGACCTGTTGACTCGAAAACCGACAACAATCAAGGCCACATCTGGGACGCCACACAACCTCAGAAAGTCTGGCATGTACGATTTTTCTTTCTACCTTCTACAATGTGGAACGCTCTGCACATGCACAAGAGATAAAAACACAGAACGTTATCAAATCAATCTTTATTTGTATCGCGCCAAATCACAGCAAACGTTATCTCAAGACGCTGTTCCAAACAGAGCAGGTCTAGACCACTCTATGTCAAATTATGAACAGAGACCCAACACCAAGACCGGATCAGACTCAGTCTGACCCCACCTTAATCCACCACGAGCATTACACCTCACAGTATTTAGCTAGTTACAGTGGAGAGGACAAACTTCCTTTAACAGGCAGAAACCTCCAGCAGGACCAGACTCATGTTAGACACACATCTGCTGAGACCGTGTTGGAGAGAGGGATAGAGGGAGATGAAGAGAGAGAGAGATGATAGTGGGGAGACGAGTAGTAGAAGCAGTTGCCGCTGGAGTCTGGAACGTCCACAGCAGGAGGATGTCTACGAGACAAGGGAGCTCAGGGACTCCAGAAAGGTCTATGGTTAGTAACTTTAATGGGACAGGAAGAGTTAAAGTGAGAGACAGGCAGAGAGAGGAGAGAGAGGGAAAGACAGGATCCCAGTGTGTCAGTCTAAGCCTATAGCAGCATAACTAAGACCTGGTCCAAGCCTGATCCAGCTCTAACTATAAGCTTTATCAAAAAGGAAAGTTTGAAGCCTACTCTTAAAAGTAGAGAGGGTGTCTGCCTCCCGGACCCTGACTGGTAGATGATTCCAAAGGAGAGGGGCCTGATAACTGAAGGCTCTACCTCCCATACTACTTTTAGAGACTTTAGGTACGATGAGCAGCAATAGAATGTGATCAAAGGAATGGAATGAGATCACCTGGCCTCGGTCTTTTGATTATCACTAAATAATATTTTTTAAAATGTAAACAGATAAACCTTCCAATGATTTTAAAGCTACTTGGCTGATCCTCCGTGGCTTTTCCAACCTGCAATATCACAGTGACCTGTTGCCAATAAAAAACACACTCGTACATGTTGTTTGTGTGGACAGGAAGGAGTAGAGAACTACTTCAAAATACAGACCATCCATTAGGACCAAAGGAGCTCAACCAAACATCATATATGTGAGGACATAGCAACATTTCCACACAAACAAGAATGTCCACACAAAGAAGGTTTGGTCCTCATAGGTATACAAAGACAAACACACACACACACTGGTCCTGTTCAAAGTCACGGTTTGGGCCCAGAGGCAGGTCACCGGAAACTGCTCTGCTCAATAAGTTATTAATACTTGATGCTGGTGGCCGCTGTGCATTATTTAACAATAATGATAACGTCTGTTCCATTATAGATTAAAGGACTCGCCCCCCCTACCCACACCTCCTACCCACACCTCCTACCCACAGCCCCCCCCCCCCCCCCCCCCCCCCCCTTTTTTAATCAGGCTTTCAAAAGACAAAAAATAGCCGGCCAGCTGCTGCGAGGGCACAAACCACATGATGAGGACACGACCGACGCCCCAGAGGCTGAACTCACACACACACACACACACACACACACACACACACACACACACACACACACACACACACACACACACACACACACACACACACACACACACACTGGACTCACTGTGGAGCCGAGTATGTGCTGTGTAAAAAAAAAACCATATCCAGAACCAGAAGACAAATATGGACAAGATAGATATCTTAGGAGGACTTCTTTGATCATCTCTACTTTCAAAGGGCTGGCTTCTGTCTGTAGTCTGAGTAGTATCCACCAATCAGGTGTCAGCAGGAAAAACAGTCTGTATGGAGAGCAACAGCAGGTGTTCTAGAATTCTGACATCATCAAAAACAGAATTCCAGAATTCTGTCTTTGATGATGTCATAATTCTGTCTTTGATGATGTCATAATTCTGTCTTTGATGATGTCATAATTCTGTCTTTGATGATGTCATAATTCTGTCTTTGATGATGTCAGAGTTCTGTCTTTGATGATGTCATAATTCTGTCTTTGATGATGTCATAATTCTGTCTTTGATGATGTCAGAGTTCTGTCTTTGATGATGTCAGAGTTCTGTCTTTGATGATGTCAGAATTCTGTCTTTGATGATGTCAGAGTTCTGTCTTTGATGATGTCAGAATTCTGGCTTTGATGATGTCATAATTCTGTCTTTGATGATGTCAGAGTTCTGTCTTTGATGATGTCAGAGTTCTGTCTTTGATGATGTCAGAATTCTGTCTTTGATGATGTCAGAATTCTGTCTTTGATGATGTCATAATTCTGTCTTTGATGATGTCATAATTCTGTCTTTGATGATGTCATAATTCTGTCTTTGATGATGTCATAATTCTGTCTTTGATGATGTCAGAGTTCTGTCTTTGATGATGTCAGAGTTCTGTCTTTGATGATGTCAGAATTCTGTCTTTGATGATGTCAGAGTTCTGTCTTTGATGATGTCAGAGTTCTGAGAACAAATGGAACATTCCTTGAAGAAGGTCAGAGCTAAAGAAACATCAGTGTCTCTAATCCTCTTTCATAGACCTCCATTCAACAAACAAACATTGTAGACGTAGTTTTCTTCTCCTCTTGAGGACAGACCTGACAAAGCTTGACTTTGGACTTTGGACTAATCTGCATCATGATGTTGTTATTTCAGCAAACTGAAGACCCTTTAAAGGAGCTGGTATTTTGCTTATTTCATATTTTAAAAACAAATATGAAGTTAAAATGTTGGAAGTCAAACGAGGTTACAAATAGTGACATCACTGATTGGTGAATCGCCTTAACAGGGCATCGTAAATGTGACACTTATGAATATATATTTTGTCTTTCTTTTCAAACATTCCAGCTCAGATTTGGGGACCAAAACATGCGATGATATTTCATAAATTGAGCCACAGAGTAGATAAACACGTCAATGATGACGACAGTGGAGTGGAGGAGGCTTCCAGAGGGCTTTGAAGTGTCTTAAAGAGACAGTATCTGAAATGAGGGCTCTCAATGACACTATCCTGAGGTAGATGTTGTGTAAAGTTACTAACGAAGCTATCAGACGGACAATATAAAGCCTGATAATTAAGAATAATACTCCCTCTTTAAAATGAATATCCCTCAGATAGTTGTTTTATTGGAAATACATCAACTTTGGTTTTCTGCAAATGTTGACGTAGACTCAATAAATAAATCTATATCTATAAATATCTCCTTTTTTCCTGTGCTAGCATTATTTTAGTCCACTGTAACTTTATTTATAACAAGCACCACAAAAAAAGCAAGTATTAGTTTGTTAAACGAACATGAACTCAATTATAAATTCTTACCATTGATTAAAAAATATCTCCTGGAGCGCCATGTTTGTTTTGGTGTTTTTCCACCTCTGCGTTAGTCCGCCCCCCGCCCCCCTTTAGACACTGCTGTAATAATGAGGTTAGAAACTGAGAGGCTGCAGAATCAGTCACCTACATGAAGTAATAACACTTCTACTGAAGGACGTAGAGCTTTGTGTTTGCAGTGAATGCAGTCATTCCTATATTCGACTGTAATACTGTGTGGATATTTGATAAGTGGCTTTAATTCATTGATTTCCCCGCTGCCGCTGAGCCTTTATCCATCCAACCTCATAAATTGAGTCCCCGACAGATAAAACTGACCTGCGTACATTAAAATCCCCGCTGACCCCGACATGAGAGCGAAGCTTTGAGCAGAGATGAAGCAGAGCTCAGCAGCCCTGCAGCTCCGCTCTGAAAGATGATGAGCAGGAAATATGAAATGATTCTGATATCTTCTTCAAAGAGAAAATGGCTCTCCTCCTCCTCCTCCTCCTCCTCCTCCTCCTCCTCCTCCTTCGCCTCCTCCTCTTCCTCCTCCTCAGCAGTCAAGTGTCACAGATAGCAGGGGGAGCCGGCCGACTGCTAATGCTCTCTCTTAAGGCCAGATAGGCTCATTACACAGCAGCCGGGCCGCGGGAAAAAAAGGTACAGAGAGAAAAAACATGTCAGGTCTGGCAGATGTGTCGGCTCTGTCCCCTTTGTAAAGGTAAAACCGGCCTCTTCCTCTCACCTCCCTTGACCTCACGGGGAAAAAAGCCGAAGTGGAGGAAGCCCTCTGCAGCCTGCGAGCAGGAACAGTAATTGGCCTTCATGAGAAGTGGGCGTCCTGCTAGCGGGAGGCTAATGTCAGCTTGGCCCTGATTTGTTCGCTGTTTTATTCCACCACAGGCTGAGAACTTGAATTGGTGCCCTCTGTACCAGTAAAGGCTTTCCTCGGAGGATTAACAGCAGCTGGCTTCATTATTAAAGAGCCAGAGTCCTGATCCGAAGCTGGAAATGTTAGACTTATTAAAGTTATTAATACTGAGGACATTTCTTTATAACAGCAGTGAAACCAAACAGGCACAGAGTCCTGCAGGGCGGCTGTGATGTGAGGGAACTTCTGCGTAGTTTCACAGAGTCAAGTGAGATTAGTTTTGGGGACTAAAGGAACTCTCTGCTGTTGATGGGGACTCGGAGTGCAGAGGACAGGGCCACAGAGTCTGTGGAATCGACTTTCAAACCCTTTCTGTATCAAAGAGACATGTTTACCCGGAGAGGAGGACTTTCAGGATACTCCTGTGCACCCAGTGAGAAGTGATTAACCTCTTCCAGCCAAGGCTTACTTTCTCCTGTGCTGCTTTGTTTACAGTCCGATTAGCTTGAACTTGAGGATGATTTGACCTCTTTGTGGAGCAGCAGGATCGATGTCATGCCCTTTCAAGGCTTCAAAGCTCCCTCAGGTGGGTCCAGTCCACAGCGACACGGGTTCTTGTGTGGGTTTGAAGCGGACTCACGGTTATGGAAAGTTTAAAGACTCCTGTGTTAATGTTTGTCACGTTTCCTCTCACCGTTCCTCCTCTACTCTGATAATCTGGTGAACGCAGCGCTGCAGGATCCTCATTGGTCGACAGAGCTGTCAATCATGGCGTTGATAATTGAAGAGGATTTGGGTCACTAGGTTATTTTCTGTAAGACCCACCCATTTTCCCAGAATTTTGCTGTTAAGATGTCTGACAGAGTTCTAGAAAAAAAGTCAGAGTTCTAGAATCAAAGTCAGAATTCTAGAATCAAAGTCAGAGTTCTAGAATCAAAGTCAGAATTCTAGAATCAAAGTCAGAGTTCTAGAATCAAAGTCAGAGTTCTAGAATCAAAGTCAGAGTTCTAGAGTCAAAGTCAGAGTTCTAGAATCAAAGTCAGAGTTCTAGAATCAAAGTCAGAATTCTAGAATCAAAGTCAGAGTTCTAGAATAAAAGTCAGAGTTCTAGAGTCAAAGTCAGAATTCTAGAATCAAAGTCAGAATTCTAGAACGAAAGTCAGAGTTCTAGAATCAAAGTCAGAATTCTAGAATCAAAGTCAGAGTTCTAGAACAAAAGTCAGAGTTCTAGAATCAAAGTCAGAGTTCTAGAATCAAAGTCAGAGTTCTAGAATCAAACTCAGAGTTCTAGAATCAAAGTCAGAGTTCTAGAATCAAAGTCAGAGTTCTAGAATCAAAGTCAGAGTTCTAGAATCAAAGTCAGAGTTCTAGAATCAAAGTCAGAATTCTAGAATCAAAGTCAGAGTTCTAGAATCAAACTCAGAATTCTAGAATCAAAGTCAGAATTCCAGAATCAAAGTCAGAGTTCTAGAATCAAAGTCAGAATTCTAGAATCAAAGTCAGAGTTCTAGAATCAAAGTCAGAATTCTAGAATCAAAATCAGAATTCTAGAATCAAAGTCAGAATTCTAGAATCAAAGTCAGAGTTCTAGAATCAAAGGCAGAATTTTGCCTTCGACCCCAGATTCCAAGAGAAAAGTTAAAACTTTGAAGTAAAGTTTGATCCAAAAATGAAATATCCTTTGCCCCTCCCCTCTTTCCCTTCTTTTAAAGCATGAATTAACTAATTCAAACTAAACGTGTCCCTTCTGTTCACATAGAGGAGGTGGGGGTGATGACCAGTACTGCAAAGAGCCACCAGGGGGGGAGCTCTAAATGATCCTGCTTCACTTCAGGGAGCTTTCATGATCCAGAATCTGACAATAAGCAGGAGGAAGGAACTGTGTACAAAGTTGGATGACGTGTTTAGAGCGTTGTTCTCCTGGAGCGCTCGCCAAGTTAGTTTCGGTGTTTTTCCGCCTCTGCATCCGTCTGAACCTCCAACAACATTCAGACGGCCGATCACTGCTGCACCTCGTCATTACAGCATGAATATTCATGTTGTAAACAGCTAAATATACAGCTCCATGGGGCTTTGAGGGAATATTTAAACATTGACATTAACTGTGTCATGTTTACAGCAGCAATATTTAAAGACTCGGACCACATGCATCCTAAAAACTCCTCTCTGTGCTGTTTAAAGTGGTCGCAGTGTGAAAAACAACACATGCAGATCTCCACACAGAGACTCTTTAAGTCCCTCTATCACTCCTCTGCGTCCTCGCCCGACCTCTTTTCATCTAAAAGCCCCTGAAACCCTCAAATAAATGTATAAACAGGAGGTAAACTCCACGCTGCAGGTCTCTTAGTCCTGTTGTGTGTTCCTGCTGCTGCTGCATTATTGATTGGCTGGTCATTTCACAGCAGCACTGAGCCCACTGTATGTGTTTTTAAACCACTTTAACACAGAGAACATTAGCAGCGAGCGTTCCTAGCTGCCGTAGTAATTACAGAGCAAACAGCACGCAGGCCTCTAATGGAGGAACCGGCTGCTCTTAAGTTGAACAAAGAGTTACTGCATGCTGCCCAGTGAGTTCCTGCAGAGTCCAGGGGATTCGTGCTGCTGGTGTTTCACAAATTAACTCCTGGATTATTCCAACATTAGTGCCGTATCAGCCGACAGCAGGACTGTGTTTGGTTTAAACACTCGCTGGAGGTCTGCGGTCAGAGCTGTATCTGATTTCATGCTCCGCTGTTCTGCTGCTTTTTTTTATATTTCTGAATTTTTCATCCACAGAAACAAACTTTTACAGAGCGCTGAAGGTTTGTGAAGCCAGATTGAGACGCCCGGTTTTCTTGGAGGGAGACCTGAGACTCCCGTCTGAGGTAACGGGTATCACAACAGGAGTTATCCTTCTTTGTCAACCGCTCTCGTCTCGTCTTTTGACCCTCACGGTGAACTTTAGACTTTAGAGAAGAGGTTTTATGGAGACATATCAAAAACAAATCTGTCGCTTCAAGTAAGAGAAGAGGAAACATAAGGAACAGGATGGGCCTTTGCATCTCTGCTCATGTCGGGGGGATTTTGGGACGGTGCACTAGACCACATTAGAGTTAGACCAGAGGAATGGTCCAGGAGGTGTTTGTTAAAGGATGGATCCTGTAATTTGCAAAAAAACCCCAAACTGCCATATTCTAGAAATTAAAACCTGGTTGTCAGATTTATTCTTGAATCTTGGAAGTTTTATTGCGGCACTATTTAGCCACGTCCATGCATGAAACTTTTATCGCATGTTAAATTAAACCTCTTTCGATGAATACATAATGTATGTTTTGGTGCATGTTAAACGTCAAGCACCAAACTCTCAGCTTCCTTCTTCAAAGCCTTCAGACTCCATTGATGACCGTCTGAAACATGGAGGTGGTCTCCGAGTCGTCACTCATTGTTTTCAGATTAGACTCTTTTTGAAGAATTAAACAATAAGTTACTCACAAACAGTTAGCACATAAATAAACAAGCTCCATACCACATAATGTTTTTTGGACCTAACATTTTGACACGGGTGTTAATGAGGACTTTTTGGCTTCTACAGCCGGCCTCTAGTGGACACTGAGGGAACTTTGCACTTCCACATTGTCTGCCTGTCTCTCACTTTAACTCTTCCTGTCCCATTAAAGTTACTAACCATAGACCTTTCTGGAGTCCCTGAGCTCCCTTGTCTCGTAGGTTCCTCTGGATCTCTGCTGTAGATTCCTTTTTTGGGGTCTGTTATTCATCCTTTCTTTTCTGTTCTTCTTTCTCTCTTTCTTTATTTCCTTTCATTCCGCCCGACTTACTTTCGGTCCTTTCTTTCTATCATTCCTTTTTCCTTTCATTCCTTCCTTCTTCCTTCACTTCTCTCTTTTCTTGTCTTCATTCTTTTCTTCTTTCTTTCTCTCTTTGTTCTTTCCATGTTTTTTCATCCTTTATGTCTCCTTTCCTTCTGTCATTCCTTCCCCATTTCTTCTCCTCTTTTTCTTTCTTCTGGTCTCCCTCTCTTCTCTCTTTTCTTAGACCTTTCTGGAGTCCCTGAGCTCCCTTGTCTCGTAGGTTCCTCTGGATCTCTGCTGCTGTGGACGTGGTCCAGACTCCAGCTGCTACAACTACTACTATCCGTCTCCCCACTTTCATCTCTCTCTCTCTTCATCTCCCTCTATCCCTCTCTCCAACACGGTCTCAGCAGATGTGTGTCTAACATGAGTCTGGTCCTGCTGGAGGTTTCTGCCTGTTAAAGGAAGTTTGTCCTTGCCACTGTAACTTGCTAAATGCTGCAAAGTGCTCTGCTCATGGTGGATTAAGATGAGATCAGACTGAGTCCTGTCTGGAAGATGGGACTGGATCTGATCCGGTCTTGATGTTGGGTCTTTGTTAGTAAGAGAACATAGAGGACGGTCTAGATCTGCTTCGTTTTGAGAGAGGAAACAGATCCAGAGGAACCTACGAGACAAGGGAGCTCAGGGACTCCAGAAAGGTCTAAGGTTGGTAACTTTAATGGGACAGGAAGAGTTAAAGTGAGAGACAGGCAGAGAGAGGAGAGGGAAAGACAGGATCCCAGTGTTTGTTGCTGCTTGAATGTAACACAGGAGTTGGTGTTGCTGCGTGTTGAAGGACAGCAGAGTTAGTCAGGTAAAACACACAAAACTGGAGCATTGAAAACTCATGAGAGAACTCTAGAGAACGGGCCGACATACTACATTGGATGTGGGAATAATCTGGCCCTAGAGAAGCCTCACAGAGGGTTTAAATGCAGGTGGTGATTGCAGTTAATCTGGTGCAGGTGTGAAGGTGGAGCCGCCCAATCTCTAAGGAAGAGAGAGAGAGACTCCACACAAGAAAACAACTTCTAAAAAAGCCAAGAACATGTTGCAACCACCACAGAACTGTTCGTGGACACGCTCTGACCCATCAGGGATTCTGCTGCAGACGGTCCCACGCTGAGTGAATCTACAGGAGTGATCCCAAACACATTGTTCCTGTAAGTCTTCACAATGTGTAAAAATAGAGCCCAGGTTTAAACAAACACAAAGGTTAGACTTCATTATATTCCTCTTTAGACCCCCCTTCATAAATCACAGTCTGTGGTGTGTGTGTGTGTGTGTGTGGTGTCTCAGTTTTTCATCCACACACCTCTAAAGGTTATCTCTGATTTCCCCTTCACCCCTCCTACCTTTCCGCTGTCATCATCAGCAATTAATGAAGTGAACTGAATGAATCAAACAGAGAGGAACCTCACAATACAAACCCAGCGGGCAGAAGAGTCGCTATTTAATCTGGGACAAAAGATTATTTCATCCCGTTTTGTTTATCTGACCGCGGCTTTCTCTCTGCGTGGCCGTCGCCTGCAGTCGCCTGCAGCCGCTCACGCCGCGCGAAGGGAAAAATATAATCATGAAACAAAAAAAGACAAAAAGGACAGAGCGCAGTTTGATTAAATCAGCTCTGAATGGGATCCAGCGAGCGGCCATTGTTGGAGGCTGTTTAGAGAGAGTGTGTTTGTTTGAGTGCGTTTAGGTGTGTAATGAGCCTGCTGTTTTATTCATTAGCGTGGACACATCTGACACACACACACACACACACACACAGGGGTAATAACAGCCAGCACAGGTGAAATGTGCCTTATAATATGCTTGCAAAATTGTGTGAGTGTGAGTCCTGAATTTGGAAGATGTAAGAATAAGCTTTATCTGGTAATAATCTGTGACTAATAACGGAAAAACCATTTCCCTGCATGGACAGTAAACGCTCTGAGGGTCTTTGTTCCATGACAGGAGGGTTAATCCAAAGATCCAGAGATAATAGAATGAACCTTTCGCCCAAAACAGATTAACAGACTACAGATTCTGAATATTGATTGAGACCAGTTAGTACAACCTGAGCGGTCTGACAGAATCACTTCAGAGAGGGCTGAAGAAGACCTCCTCTGTTCACCAAAATACATCTGAAATTTGTGACAGGTCTTTTATTTGAGGCCAGCCGTCACTCTCAACCCCATGGTGGTCATCCAGAACATAGTCCCAAAAGTAGGTGGAGTTATATACCAAAAGTGGGCGGAGTTATGATGCTGGTGTTAGGATAATAGTTATCAATGCAGCAGAGACTTTAAACAGCTGACAGATGGAGTCCCAGACTGTCATGTTATTATTATTATAATCATTGTTTTAACATTTATTTATCCTATACATTTATTTTATGTATATATCTTTAACTGATTTTAATTTTGCTTTCTAGCCTGACTCATTTTATTAATTTTACTGCATACATTTTATTTTATTTTGAAGTATTTTTTATGATTGTCTTTTATTTTCCATTTATTTCTTGTATTCATCTGATTTTTTTTAATGTGACTAATCTTTGATTTGACTTTCTAGCTTGTACTTATTTTACTAATTTCAATGTATTAATTTGATTTTATTAAAGTATTTTTAGGATTGTTTTTTCTGATCTATTTATTTCTTGTATTTATCTTGCCTTTTTAACTCAATTTATTTTCAATTTTGCTTTCTACCCCGTCTTATTTTATCAATTTTACTCTACTGTACTGTAACTCTTCATGTTCACCATCCTCTATCATTCTCTATTTATGGCTGTTTGAAAGTTGAAGACCTTAAAGCTGCATTGATATCAGTTTTCTTAAAAGCAGCGTCAGAACTCCACCTACTTTTGGTGAATAACTCCACCTACTTTTGGTGAATAACTCCGCCTACTTTCGGTGAATAACTCCGCCTACTTTTGGTGAATAACTCCGCCTACTTTTGGTGAATAACTCCGCCTACTTTTGGTGAATAACTACCTACTTTTGGTGAATAACTCCGCCTACTTTTGGTGAATAACTCCACCTACTTTTGGTGAATAACTCCGCCTACTTTTGGTGAATAACTACCTACTTTTGGTGAATAACTCCGCCTACTTTCGGTGAATAACTCCGCCTACTTTTGGTGAATAACTCCGCCTACTTTTGGTGAATAACTCCGCCGACTTTTGGTGAATAACTCCGCCTACTTTTGGTGAATAACTCCACCGACTTTTGGTGAATAACTCCGCCGACTTTTGGTGAATAACTGCCTACCTTTGGTGAATAACTCCGCCTACTTTTGGTGAATAACTCTGCCTACTTTTGGTGAATAACTGCCTACTTTTGGTGAATAACTCCACCTACTTTTGGTGAATAACTCCGCCTACTTTTGGTGAATAACTCTACCTACTTTTGGTGAATAACTCCACCTACTTTTGGTGAATAACTCCGCCTACTTTTGGTGAATAACTCCGCCGACTTTTGGTGAATAACTCCGCCTACTTTTGGTGAATAACTCCACCGACTTTTGGTGAATAACTCCGCCAACTTTTGGTGAATAACTACCTACTTTTGGTGAATAACTCTGCCTACTTTTGGTGAATAACTCCACCTACTTTTGGTGAATAACTCCACCTACTTTTGGTGAATAACTTTGCCTACTTTTGGTGAATAACTCCACCTACTTTTGGTGAATAACTCCGCCTACTTTTGGTGAATAACTCCGCCGACTTTTGTGAATAACTCCGCCTACTTTTGGTGAATAACTCTGCCTACTTTTGGTGAATAACTCTGCCTACTTTTGGTGAATAACTCCACCTACTTTTGGTGAATAACTCCGCCTACTTTTGGTGAATAACTCCGCCTACTTTTGGTGAATAACTCCGCCTACTTTTGGTGAATAACTCTGCCTACTTTTGTGAATAACTTTGCCTACTTTTGGTGAATAACTCCGCCTACTTTTGGTGAATAACTCTGCCTACTTTTGTGAATAACTTTGCCTACTTTTGGTGAATAACTCCGCCGACTTTTGGTGAATAACTCTGCCTACTTTTGGTGAATAACTCCGCCTACTTTTGGTGAATAACTCCGCCGACTTTTGGTGAATAACTCCACCTACTTTTGGTGAATAACTCCGCCGACTTTTGGTGAATAACTCCACCTACTTTTGGTGAATAACTGCCTACTTTTGGTGAATAACTCCACCTACTTTTGTGAATAACTCTGCCTACTTTTGGTGAATAACTCCACCTACTTTTGTGAATAACTCTGCCTACTTTTGGTGAATAACTGCCTACTTTTGGTGAATAACTCCACCTACTTTTGGTGAATAACTCCACCTACTTTTGGTGAATAACTGCCTACTTTTGGTGAATAACTCCACCTACTTTTGTGAATAACTCCGCCGACTTTTGGTGAATAACTCCACCTACTTTTGTGAATAACTCTGCCTACTTTTGGTGAATAACTCCACCTACTTTTGGTGAATAACTGCCTACTTTTGGTGAATAACTCCACCTACTTTTGTGAATAACTCCACCGACTTTTGGTGAATAACTCTGCCTACTTTTGGTGAATAACTCTGCCTACTTTTGGTGAATAACTCGGCCTACTTTTGGGACTCTTTGTTCTGGATGATCACCGTGTCTCTCTGTCTTTCGTCCCCCTGCTGGTGAGGTTGTGAGCGACGGCTGGCCCCAGTCACGAGGAGAAGACTCACTGAACAAATATTAGCATTTAAAAATGAAACCATGAATAAGTTCATTTTTTTTGGATGTATTTTGTGGGGGGGGAAAAAGGGTCTTATATTCGTATTCGTACTG
Organism: Notolabrus celidotus; assembly: GCF_009762535.1. Lineage (NCBI taxonomy): Eukaryota > Metazoa > Chordata > Actinopteri > Labriformes > Labridae > Notolabrus > Notolabrus celidotus. The sequence continues at coordinate 37,854,528 of NC_048279.1, forward strand.
TAGTTCTCTTTTAGACGACGAACGTGAATGTTAAAAAAAAGAACACACAGGGCTCAATCTAAAAAATTAACAAGGATTACCTTTAAAAAAACAAAAAAGCCAAACATCTTTTTTATGAATCAAAAACAGAAAGCGTCTGACGATGAACTTGAAGGTGTTTTTTTGCGGGACGATGAAGGACGTGAGAAAGCGGGGATCTGTGTCGGCGAACACGAACCCCGGACACGTGAAAACAGAAACCCTCTCCTCCCCGTCATGCAGCTGATGATATGTTCTAATGTATTTCACACACGCCGTGTTCAGACCTGCACATCTGTGGTCATTGAAGCATCAGCAGGAAAACACAGATAGCGAGCGTGCAGGAGGAGGCAGCCGCTGGGATATTTGCTGATTGAGAGCTTTAGACCTACAAAGAAAGTGTAATTGAAAAGGCGAGTTTAGCCCGACAGCCTTTTGTGATATCTTTTTAATTAAGTTTCCTTTTCTAATGTGCGATCGGTGCGAGCGATAGCGGCGGCGGCGGCGGCGACACGCACAAGGTTTTGTTCATTAAAATGTGGATCTTGAAGAATGTAGTGCTAATTAAAATTCAGCCAGATGAGGAAGGAGCTGCTGCTGTGGATGCTCGGTGACACGATGAGACACAGCATGGAGGGGGACGCACAAAGGATGACACATACATGTGATTAATATGGACGCCATATGTTAGCACTCTGTGTAGCAGCTGTTACTGTGGAACCATAATATAAAACATGAGAGAGAACAATACCTGTCAGGTGAAGAGGAGCTCTGCATTATGCTGAAAACAAAACATCATCATGTCCGTTTTAATGAAGGCAGAGTTTCTGTAGGAGGAGAAATTATCATTTTAGGTGGCCAGATATTCAAACTGTTGTTAGCACCATGTTAGCTTAGCTTAAAATGAAGCCATGAAGCAGCTCAGAGTCAAAAGATAGTCTGGGTTGTTCTGTCCTGAATTTTAATGATCTATATGTTTTGTGAGTTTAGATTTTTCAGAATTTGTCTTTACTTTGACTTTACATTTAATTGACTCGCACAAATTATTTTATTCACATATAGTTTACGTTTGCTTCCTAGCAGGATGAGAACCTTTAATTTTTAGGTCTTGTTCCCCATCGAGTCATTGAACGCCACACAGCTAAATCTTTCGCCAAAGGTTTACCTTGTTTGTTAGCATTATTATTTTAACTATGATAATTATTTATCAACATTCATTTACTGTATTAATCTGATTTTTTAATTTTTAGTCATTTTATTAATTTCACTGTATTGATTTTATTTTGAAGTATTATTTATGATTGTGTATTTTATTATCTATTTATTTTGAAGTATTTATCTGATCTCTTTAACTTTAACAGATTTTTAATTTTGCCTTCTAATCTTACTTCATTTATTAATTTTACTGTATTGAATTTATTTTATTTCAAAGTATTTTTTGATAATATCTTATTATGAAAATTATTAAGCAACATTGTATTTATGTATTTATTTATCTGTTTTATTTTAACCAACTGATTTTAAACTTTTACTTATCCTATTAATTTCACTGTATTGATTTCATTTTGAATTCTTTTTTTTTATGATCATCTCTTTTATTAAATATTTAGTTGTCATATTTATCAGATTTTTTTTATTTTTACAGATTTTTTATTTTGCTTTCTACCCTTACTTATTTTATTAATTTGACTGTATTAATGTTATTCTATTTTGAAGTATTTTTTTTATGATTATTTATTTTATTATCTATTTATTTCTCATATTTATCAGATTTCTTTTAACTTTATGGATTTTTTTATTTTCATTTCTACTCTTACTAATTTTATTGTATTTATTTTATTTTATTTAAGTGTTTTTTTTATGATAATATATTTTATAATCTATTAAGTTCATGTATTTATCTGATCTTTTTAACTTTAACTGATTTTAATTTTACTTTCTACCCTTAATTATTTTATTAATTTGACTCTATTTATTTTATTTTTAATTATTTTTTAAGATGATATTTTGTATTATTTTGCTACTTTGCTTGTATGTTTGAAAGGTGCTATATAAATAAATTGAATTGAGCATGGTCTGAGGTCTAAATGTTAGTTTGAGTTTTTAAGAGGAGGCCTTTTTGTGGAGCTGTTTGTAAAATGAAAATATCAATGATTCCATTTATGTTGTTTTTTATTCTGCCAACAAACAAAGTCAAAGTCCTTAAAGCCTGATGCATTGTGGGTAATAAAAACAGTGAATCCTACCAGGTGTGACTCTTGAATCTGAAGAGCCTGATGTTCAGTTTGACAACAACACCGAGACAGTTAAAAATACCAAACGCGTCTTTGAGAGGACGCCGTCTGTCTGCGAGCCGAGGACTCTTTGTCTTCCACGGAACAGAAAGACGGCGTGGAGGAGGATCTGCATGAAAGGAAACCCTGAAGAGGTTTCTCAGCTCGGAGAGGAGCTCTCCAGCAGACAGAGAAAGCCCAATCAGAGCCGGGGGGTTAAAGAAGGAAAGAAAACCCTCGCCATAAACACGACCATTTCTCCCGACAGCGCTGATTGAGAGGCTGGAAGAAAGAAATGAGCAGCTGTTTGGGCCGCGCTCACGCTCACATCCTGTTTGCCTAAGTACTTTTCTCTTCTTTTAACGTCTATTCAGCCGCTGTAGAAACGGGCGTTCTGCCTTTTGTGCCGTGTTGATGACTTTGGAGGCGAGTTAATGAAGGGCGATGCTGAAGCAGAAAGCAGCAGATGAGGAGAAATAAAGACCAGAGAGGGTTTTTTAAACACCAAATGCAGCCAAACGCAATTACGGGCTGTGGATTACTGCTTAGGGAGGAGTGTTTGAGGAGATGCTGGTGTGTTTGTGTGGCTGTTTCCAATGAAAGTTCTTATTAAGTTGGCTCAGTTTGTTCAAGTTTCTGTGCTCTGCAGGGAGGACGAGTCTACACTGTCACTGAAAGTTTAAATATTTAAACACATTCCAATTTAGAAGTTTTCTTTTAATGATCTAATGTTCCCAAACATAAAAACACAAGTCCCCCTTATCACCGCGCCGACGCTGTGGCCTTCAATCTGAATCACTGCAGGGCCGGAAGCTATCAAAGGTTTCAGACTAGAGATGGAGCTTAGCTTCTCGCAGATATCCTCCACTGTTACGTAATCCTTCAGGGTAAAGAGGGAACTGGAAGTCATCACTCTCTCTCTGCAGACGTACACTTACTTTAGAGGACGCAGGAGTTACTGATCCACCGCTGCTTTGATCCAGCACACCAATGATGGGTTGGATGGAGGATCAAAGTCAAATGCTGATCAATCCCCATAACTAAGTGTGGTAGAGGTAGAGCAGCAACTCGAGCAGCAGACTCCAGTGTTGAAATACTTAGAGTGCAAAAAACTGCAGTTCTCAGACACCCCTTTTCAACCCCTTTTTGGGGGCGGCAGTAGCTCAGTCCATAGGGGCTTGGCTTGGGAACCGAAGGGTCGCCGGTTCGAGTACCAGTTTGGATGAAGTTTGGCAAGTGGACTGGTGAGGTGCTGGTGCTGGTTCACTTGCCTGGGCATTGCCGAGGTGCCCTTGAGCAAGGCACCGAACCCCCAACTGCTCTGGGTGCGCTGGCTGACGGCAGCATCCTCACTCTGACATCTCTCCCTAAGCATGTTCACTGCATGTGTGTGCATGATTGTATATACCATAAAAACTGTGTGTGTAACATGTCCAAAAAAAAAAATAGCATGAGTGAAAAAATTGAATTTCCTCCATGGGGATCAATAAAGTACCTTTCTTTCTTCAACCGAGGCAGTTCCAGGGCCAGTTCGGAGCCGGCGCTCAATTGAGAACCAGTTTTTCGTGTTTGGACTGCAAGTGAACCGGCTCCCGACCGGGAAAACCACCTCCAGAGTGGCTCCAACTCTTTGCAGGTCTAGAACTGTAAACAAGGTCTGGACGGCGCGAAGTTGCTGTGATGAAGAACCCAAACCAAACGTGTGTCCTCCATCGTCCTGCAGAGAACAAATCAAAGACACTAATGGATTCCAAGACAAAGCAGCGGTCGGCCGAGGAGACGAGCTGCCGTTGTCCGCCATTGTTGTTGTTGTGAGGAAAAGTTCACGCTAGGGCTGCTGGGAAAAGTGGTCACGTAAATCTGACATCATGACGTGCCTCTTCCACGGGCTTGAGCGGGGGCAACCTGGTTTACGTTGGTCCAAAAGAGGTAAGGGTGTCCTCTCTGGTCTGGTTCATGGAGCAAAGGGATCCCCATTTGGTTCCATGTAAAAACACTGATTTTTAGGAGCTATGGAAACCGGTTTGTTTATAACCTGGTACAAAACCTGGTTTGGGGTATGTAGCCCATTTCTTTATTTGTACACGTCAAACTGGGGTTGATTTTTCTGATAATGTATCATTAAGGTTGGTTTTAATGTAATACAGGTTTTTTAAAAGTCTGTAAAGAAACAGTCTTTACAAGTTGACAACACAGACTGGATCCCTGCAGAGAGTTTGTGCCTCCAAAGCTTCACAGTTTTGGAGATGCTCCAGAAGGTTTCTTCAGTCTGAGACCAACAGATGTAATAAAAACAACAAAACAGAGCCTCAGACCAGGTTTAAATACTGTACACTGCTTTAAAAGCTTGGTTCTCCTTTTTCAAGCGTACGTCTAAATGTACGTCTGCAGTCAGTAAAATAATAAAAACAGAGCAGAGATGTGAAATGTCTCCATGAGATGTCACATCCTGGTCTCTTCCTCCTCTGCACTGGTTTAAGGGCATCAGCTGCCTACTGCCTACCATGATGAAACAGTATGGAAATCACACATTAGTATTTATTTTACATTTTATCTACAGAATTTAAAATGAGGGGAATATAAACCAACCAGGCGGCCATTAATGTGAATTTACTAACTTTATCTATAAAGCGCCAAATCCCAACAAACGTTATCCCAAGACCCAACATCAAGACCGGATCAGATCCAGTCCCATCTCACAGACAGGACTCAGTCTGATCTCATCTTAATCCACCATGAGACCTTCAGCTGAACGTGTCAGTGTTTGTGGAGTTTACACAGCTGTTGAAACACAGAGGGAGTTCCTGGGAATGCAAACTAGTTTAGTTTTTATTAAGATTTCAAAATATCCTCATCAGATATTTAATGATGGTCTAAAGACGTTTATGAGGGATGCATCCGGCTGAGAGTCTCCAGTTAACAGGGTCGCCGTTTAAACCAAAACACCGTCCGATCTCTGCGATCACGGCTTTTTGAGTTCAGAAGGATTTTAAAGCCGTGTTGAAACGTCTTTGCTACTCGCCCTTATCTCCTCTCACGTGTTGATTCATTCTTTGCTTTTTAAATGTTTATAACAGCAGGCGCAGGTTTTTCTGCTTTTGGATAAAAATTTCAAATTTGAAGAAAATTCAATTTTTCGACAGGCTCTGGATCAACTCTTTTTTGTCAACTTTTATTTTTGTCAAAATTCTTTTTGTATTTTTTTTTTTTTTCAAAATTTTTTTTGTCAAATTTTTTTTTGTCAAAATTTTTTTTTGTCAAAACTTTTTTTTTCAAAACTTTTTTTTTCAAAACTTTTTTTTTCAGATTTTTCTTAGTAAAGATTTTTTTAGTAAAACTTTTTTTGTAATTTTTTTTTTTGTGTCAATTTTTCTTACTGTCAATTTTTTTTTTGTCCATTTTTTGTCAACATTTATGAGGGATGCATCCGGCTGAGAGTCTCCAGTTAACAGGGTCGCTGTTTAAACCAAAACACCGTCCGATCTCTGCGATCACGGCTTTTTGAGTTCAAAAGGATTTTAAAGCCGTGTTGAAACGTCTTTGCTACTCACGCTTATCTCCTCTCACGTGTTGATTCATTCTTTGCTTTTTACATGTTTAAAACATGTTTTTACATGTTTTGCTTTTTACATGTTTACATGCAGGCGCAAGTTTTTCTGCTTTTGGAGCAAAATTTCAAATTTGAAGAAAATACAATTTTTCGACAGGCTATGGATCAACTTTTTTTTGTCAATTTTTTTTGTCAAAATTCTTTTTGTATTTTGTTTTTTTTTCAAAATTTTTTTTGTCCAAAAAAATTTTGTCAAATTTTTTTTTGTCAAAATTTTTCTTTTCAAAACTTTTTTTCAAGACTTTTTTTTTCAAAACTTTTTTTTCAAAACTTTTTTTTTCAAAACTTTTTTTTTCAGATTTTTCTTAATACATTTTTTTAGTAAATTTTTTTTTGTAATTTTTTTTTTGTGTCAATTTTTCTTTCTGTCAATTATTCTTTCTGTCAATTTTTCTTTCTGTCAATTTTTCTTTCTGTCAATTTTTCTTTCTGTCAATTTTTTTTTGTCAACTTTTTGTCAACGTTTTTGAGGGATATATCCGGCTGAGAGTCTCCAGTTAACAGGGTCACTGTTTAAACCAAAACACCGGCCGATCTCTGCGATCACGGCTTTTTGAGTTCAAAAGGATTTTAAAGCCGTGTTGAAACGTCTTTGCTACTCGCGCTTATCTCCTCTCACGTGTTGATTCAGTGAATCCATCTGTGATGAAATATAGCACCATCTAAAACAGACCAGCTGAGTCTCTTCATGCTAACAGGCTAACTGTTGTGTTGCTCAGAATGATACCTGCCTGTCCGTCTGCTTCTATGGTGTCATCTGTGATGAATGGCATTCCTCTTTGTGTTACTGCCCTCTACTGGTCTGGTGGTGTAGTGCACTTACTGTTTGGTCCTCCATACGTCACTGACCTGATTTACACAATCTACCCGGGACTTCAGCCCGCGGTTGAAACGCAGACAACAATGGGGGCACAGGAACCTTTTAGTTCAGGGGGAAGTAGTTCTGGGGGCTAAAAGACCCTGGAACTCTTGGTCCAAATGCACCTTGTGACACCACAACTTTCATTTGAACCCAAACCAGATTAAATGGTGTTTGTAATTTCAGTGATGATATATTTATGTGTTGTATTTATTGAGATGGGGTTGAACTTTGCTCACAGGATGGTGTTTGTGGAGATTTCCCAAAGAGGATTTTGGAGTTTGAGAAACATGTCGAGAGAAATCAAAGGTTCAAAAGGTAAAACGGGCGTCTTAAAGCTACAGTAACACACACGCTAACGTGTTTGAAATGGCCGTATCCAGAGACTGATTCTGAAATGTAGACAGGACACTCTTTAGACATCAACATCCACATCTCCTCTCGCTCCTCTCTCTTTTTTTTGAAGTAATAAAACACCTGCAGTGTGACATTAAAGTCATATTCTAATAAGACGCAGGAGCAGCGGAGGGGAAGGGGGAGATAGGAAGCTGCAGAGTGAAAGCTGATTTGTGGAGGATGCCTCGCAGCGGTGCTCCTTCCTCCTCCTCCTCCTCCTCGGCAGCTCGTCAGGGTTTGATGTGGCAGAGCGAGGTGAGCGGTGGCGAGAGAGAGAGAGGGAGAGAGGGAGACAGAGAGGAGCTCATTTCAGGGCCGACTAATTTCTCCATTATAGGTGCACAATTATCCCAGTGTGACTGCGAACACAGATAGGAGGATATCAGAGAGGTAAGAGGAAGGGACGAGCGAGGCCTTGTTATTCAGAGAGAGAGAGAGAGAGAGATGAGGGAAGGAGGAGAGCTTTAGAAGTTTCTCATCTCTTAATTGCGATCAGCGAGCAGAGTAGCAGATTAATCTGCTCAAGGACGCAAAGTGAGGCGGCTGTTTGTGAGGCGCCAACTGACCGAAAACAAGAACACAC
>NC_048279.1:37862766-37877766 GCF_009762535.1 Notolabrus celidotus
TTATTTCCTTTCATTCCGTCCGACTTACTTTCAGTCCTTTCTTTCTTTACTTGTTTCTCTTTTTTTTTTTTCCTTATTACTTTCTTTCTTTCTTTTATTCCTTTTTCCTTTCATTCCTTCCTTCTTCCTTCACTTCTCTCTTTTCTTGTCTTCCTTTTCTTCTTTCTTTCTCTCTTTGTTCTTTCCATGTTTCTTCATCCTTTATGTCTCCTTTTCTCATCCCGTCCTTTCCTTCTTTCATTCCTTCACCCTTTATTCTCCTCTTTTTCTTTCTTCTGGTCTCCCTCTCTTCTCTCTTTTCTTAGACCTTTCTGGAGTCCCTGAGCTCCCTTGTCTCGTAGGTTCCTCTGGATCTCTGCTGCTGTGGACGTGGTCCAGACTCCAGCTGCTACAACTACTACTATCCGTCTCCCCACTATCATCTCTCTCTCTCTCTTCATCTCCCTCTATCCCTCTCTCCAACACGGTCTCAGCAGATGTGTGTCTAACATGAGTCTGGTCCTGCTGGAGGTTTCTGCCTGTTAAAGGAAGTTTGTCCTTGCCACTGTAACTTGCTAAATGCTGCAAAGTGCTCTGCTCATGGTGGATTAAGATGAGATCAGACTGAGTCCTGTCCGGAAGATGGGACTGGATCTGATCCGGTCTTGATGTTGGGTCTTTGTTAGTAAGAGAACATAGAGTACGGTCTAGATCTGCTTCGTTTTGAGAGAGGAAACAGATCCAGAGGAACCTACGAGACAAGGGAGCTCAGGGACTCCAGAAAGGTCTATGGTTAGTAACTTTAATGGGACAGGCAGAGTTAAAGTGAGAGACAGGCAGCGAGAGGGAAAGACAGGATCCCAGTGTTTGTTGCCTCTTGAATGTAACACAGGAGTTGGTGTTGCTGCGTGTTGAAGGGCAGCAGAGTTAGTCAGGTAAAACACACAAAACTGGAAAACTGGAGCATTGAAAACTCATGAGAGAACTCTAGAGAACGGGCCGACATACTACATTGGATGTGGGAATAATCTGGCCCTAGAGAAGCCTCACAGAGGGTTTAAATGCAGGTGGTGATTGCAGTTAATCTGGTGCAGGTGTGAAGGTGGAGCCGCCCAATCTCTAAGGAAGAGAGAGAGAGACTCCACACAAGAAAACAACTTCTAAAAAAGCCAAGAACATGTTGCAACCACCACAGAACTGTTCGTGGACACGCTCTGACCCATCAGGGATTCTGCTGCAGACGGTCCCAAGCTGAGTGAATCTACAGGAGTGATCCCAAACACATTGTTCCTGTAAGTCTTCACAATGTGTAAAAATAGAGCCCAGGTTTAACCAAACACAAAGGTTAGACTTCATTATATCTCTCTTTAGACCCCCCTTCATAAATCACAGTCTGTGTGTGTGTGTGTGTGTGTGTGTGTGTGGTGTCTCTCAGTTTTTCATGCACACACCTCTAAAGGTTATCTCTGATTTCCCCTTCACCCCTCCTACCTTTCCGCTGTCATCATCAGCAATTAATGAAGTGAACTGAATGAATCAAACAGAGAGGAACCTCACAATACAAACCCAGCGGGCAGAAGAGTCGCTATTTAATCTGGGACAAAAGATTATTTCATCCCGTTTTGTTTATCTGACCGCGGCTTTCTCTCTGCGTGGCCGTCGCCTGCAGTCGCCTGCAGCCGCTCACGCCGCGCGAAGGGAAAAATATAATCATGAAACAAAAAAAGACAAAAAGGACAGAGCGCAGTTTGATTAAATCTGCTCTGAATGGGATCCAGCGAGCGGCCATTGTTGGAGGCTGTTTAGAGAGAGTGTGTTTGTTTGAGTGCGTTTAGGTGTGTAATGAGCCTGCTGTTTTATTCATTAGCGTGGACACATCTGACACACACACACACACAGGGGTAATAACAGCCAGCACAGGTGAAATGTGCCTTATAAATGCTTGCAAAATTGTGTGAGTGTGAGTCCTGAATTTGGAAGATGTAAGAATAAGCTTTATCTGGTAATAATCTGTGACTAATAACGGAAAAACCATTTCCCTGCATGGACAGTAAACGCTCTGAGGGTCTTTGTTCCATGACAGGAGGGTTAATCCAAAGATCCAGAGATAATAGAATGAACCTTTCGCCCAAAACAGATTAACAGACTACAGATTCTGAATATTGATTGAGACCGGTCTGACAGAATCACTTCAGAGAGGGCTGAAGAAGACCTCCTCTGTTCACCAAAATACATCTGAAATTTGGGAGAGGTCTTTTATTTGAGGCCAGCCGTCACTCTCAACCCCATGGTGGTCATCCAGAACATAGTCCCAAAAGTAGGTGGAGTTATATACCAAAAGTGGGCGGAGTTATGATGCTGGTGTTAAGATAATGGTTATGAATGCAGCAGAGACTTTAAACAGCTGACAGATGGAGTCCCAGACTGTCATGTTATTATTATTATAATCATTGTTTTAACATTTATTTATCGTATTTATTTTATGTATGTCATTTTTTATTTTGCTTTCTAGCCTGACTCATTTTATTCATTTTACTGTATACATTTTATTTTATTTTGAAGTATTTTTTATGATTGTCTTTTATTTTCCATTTATTTCTTGTATTCATCTGATTTTTTTTAATGTGACTAATCTTTGATTTGACTTTCTAGCTTGTACTTATTTTACTAATTTCAATGTATTAATTTGATTTTATTAAAGTATTTTTAGGATTGTTTTTTCTGATCTATTTATTTCTTGTATTTATCTTGCCTTTTTAACTCAATTTATTTTCAATTTTGCTTTCTACCCCGTCTTATTTTATCAATTTTACTCTACTGTACTGTAACTCTTCATGTTCACCATCCTCTAGCATTCTCTATTCATGGCTGTTTGAAAGTTGAAGACCTTAAAGCTGCATTGATATCAGTTTTCTTAAAAGCAGCGTCAGAACTCCGCCTACTTTTGGTGAATAACTCCGCCTACTTTTGGTGAATAACTCCGCCTACTTTTGGTGAATAACTCCGCCGACTTTTGGTGAATAACTCTGCCGACTTTTGGTGAATAACTCCGCCTACTTTTGGTGAATAACTCTGCCTACTTTTGTGAATAGCTTCGCCTACTTTTGGTGAATAACTCCGCCTACTTTTGGTGAATAACTCCGCCGACTTTTGGTGAATAACTCTGCCTACTTTTGTGAATAACTCCGCCTACTTTTGGTGAATAACTCCGCCTACTTTTGGTGAATAACTCCGCCGACTTTTGGTGAATAACTCCGCCTACTTTTGGTGAATAACTCTGCCTACTTTTGTGAATAACTCCGCCTACTTTTGGTGAATAACTCCGCCTACTTTTGGTGAATAACTCCGCCGACTTTTGGTGAATAACTCTGCCGACTTTTGGTGAATAACTCCGCCTACTTTTGGTGAATAACTCCACCTACTTTTGGTGAATAACTCCGCCAACTTTTGGTGAATAACTCTGCCTACTTTTGTGAATAGCTTCGCCTACTTTTGGTGAATAACTCCGCCTACTTTTGGTGAATAACTCCGCCGACTTTTGGTGAATAACTCCGCCGACTTTTGGTGAATAACTGCCTACTTTTGGTGAATAACTCCGCCTACTTTTGGTGAATAACTCTACCTACTTTTGGTGAATAACTGCCTACTTTTGGTGAATAACTCTACCTACTTTTGGTGAATAACTCCGCCTACTTTTGGTGAATAACTGCCTACTTTTGGTGAATAACTCCGCCTACTTTTGGTGAATAACTGCCTACTTTTGGTGAATAACTCCGCCTACTTTTGGTGAATAACTCTGCCTACTTTTGGTGAATAACTCCGCCTACTTTTGGTGAATAACTCTACCTACTTTTGGTGAATAACTCTGCCTGCTTTTGGTGAATAACTGCACCTACTTTTGGTGAATAACTCCACCTACTTTTGGTGAATAACTCTGCCTACTTTTGGTGAATAACTCTGCCTACTTTTGGTGAATAACTGCCTACTTTTGGTGAATAACTGCCTACTTTTGGTGAATAACTCTGCCTACTTTTGGTGAATAACTCCACCTACTTTCGGTGAATAACTCTACCTACTTTTGGTGAATAACTCCGCCTACTTTTGGTGAATAACTCTGCCTACTGTTGGGGAATAACTCCACCTACTTTCGGTGAATAACTCCGCCTACTTTGGGGGAATAACTCCGCCTGCTTTTGGTGAATAACTGCCTACTTTTGGTGAATAACTCCACCTACTTTTGGTGAATAACTCCGCCTACTTTTGGTGAATAACTGCCTACTTTTGGTGAATAACTGCCTACTTTTGGTGAATAACTCTGCCTACTTTTGGTGAATAACTCCACCTACTTTCGGTGAATAACTACCTACTTTTGGTGAATAACTCCGCCTACTTTTGGTGAATAACTCTGCCTACTTTTGGTGAATAACTCCACCTACTTTCGGTGAATAACTCCGCCTACTTTTGGTGAATAACTCCGCCTACTTTCGGTGAATAACTCTGCCTACTTTTGGTGAATAACTCCACCTACTTTCGGTGAATAACTACCTACTTTTGGTGAATAACTCCGCCTACTTTTGGTGAATAACTCCACCTACTTTCGGTGAATAACTCCGCCTACTTTTGGTGAATAACTCCGCCTGCTTTTGGTGAATAACTGCCTACTTTTGGTGAATAACTCCACCTACTTTTGGTGAATAACTCCGCCTACTTTTGGTGAATAACTGCCTACTTTTGGTGAATAACTGCCTACTTTTGGTGAATAACTCTACCTACTTTTGGTGAATAACTCCGCCTACTTTCGGTGAATAACTCTGCCTACTTTTGGTGAATAACTGCCTACTTTTGGTGAATAACTCCGCCTACTTTTGGTGAATAACTCCACCTACTTTTGGTGAATAACTGCACCTACTTTTGGGACTCTTTGTTCTGGATGATCACCGTGTCTCTCTGTCTTTCGTCCCCCTGCTGGTGAGGTTGTGAGCGACGGCTGGCCTCAGTCACGAGGAGAATACTCACTGAACAAATATTAGCATTTAAAAACGAAACCATGAATAAGTTAATTTTTTTCGTATGTATTTTGTGGGGAGAAAAAAAAGTCTGATATTCGTATTCATACTGTAGTTCTTGTTTAGATGACGAACGTGAATGTTAAAAAAAAGAACACACAGGGCTTAATCTAAAAAATTAACAAGGATTACCTTTAAAAAAACAAAAAAGCCAAACATCTTTTTTATGAATCAAAAACAGAAAACGTCTGACGATGAACTTGAAGGTGTTTTTTTGCGGGACGATGACAGTGAGGACGTGGGAAAGCGGGGATCTGTGTCGGCGAACACGAACCCCGGACACGTGAAAACAGAAACCCTCTCCTCCCCGTCATGCAGCTGATGATATGTTCTAATGTATTTCACACACGCCGTGTTCAGACCTGCACATCTGTGGTCATTGAAGCATCAGCAGGAAAACACAGATAGCGAGCGTGCAGGAGGAGGCAGCCGCTGGGATATTTGCTGATTGAGAGCTTTAGACCTACAAAGAAAGTGTAATTGAAAAGGCGAGTTTAGCCCGACAGCCTTTTGTGATATCTTTTTAATTAAGTTTCCTTTTCTAATGTGCGATCGGTGCGAGCGATAGCGGCGGCGGCAGCGGCGACACGCACAAGGTTTTGTTCATTAAAATGTGGATCTTGAAGAATGTAGTGCTAATTAAAATTCAGCCAGATGAGGAAGGAGCTGCTGCTGTGGATGCTCGGTGACACGATGAGACACAGCATGGAGGGGGACGCACAAAGGATGACACATACATGTGATTAATATGGACGCCATATGTTAGCACTCTGTGTAGCAGCTGTTACTGTGGAACCATAATATAAAACATGAGAGAGAACAATACCTGTCAGGTGAAGAGGAGCTCTGCATTATGCTGAAAACAAAACATCATCATGTCCGTTTTAATGAAGGCAGAGTTTCTGTAGGAGGAGAAATTATCATTTTAGGTAGCCAGATATTCAAACTGTTGTTAGCACCATGTTAGCTTAGCTTAACATGAAGTCATGAAGCAGCTCAGAGTCAAAAGATAGTCTGGGTTGTTCTGTCCTGAATTTTAATGATCTATACGTTTTGTGAGTTTAGATTTTTCAGAATTTGTCTTTACTTTGACTTTACAATTAATTCACTCGCACAAATTATTTTATTCACATATAGTTAATGTTTGCTCCATGCAGGATGAGAACCTTTAATTTTTAGGTCTTGTTCCCCATCGAGTCATTGAACTCCACAAGGTTGAATCTTTCGCCAAAGGTTTACCTTGTTTATTAGCAATATTATTTTTATTATGATAGTTATTTATCAACATTCATTTACTGTATTAATCTGATTTTCTAATTTTTAGTCATTTTATTAATTTCACTGTATTGATTTTATTTTGAAGTATTATTTATGATTGTGTATTTTATTATCTATTTATTTTGAAGTATTTATCTGATCTCTTTAACTTTAACAGATTTTTAATTTTGCCTTCTAATCTTACTTCATTTATTAATTTTACTGTATTGAATTTATTTTATTTCAAAGTATTTTCCGATAATATCTTATTATGAAAATTATTAAGCAAAATTGTATTTATGTATTTATTTATCTGTTTTATTTTAACCAACTGATTTTAAACTTTTACTTATCCTATTCATTTCACTGTATTGATTTCATTTTGAATTCTTTGTTTTATGATCATCTCTTTTATTAAATATTTATTTGTCATATTTATCAGATTTTTTTTATTTTTACAGATTTTTTATTTTGCTTTCTACCCTTACTTATTTTATTAATTTGACTGTATTAATTTTATTTCTTATGATTATTTATTTTATTATTTATTTATTTCTCATATTTCTTTTAACTTTACAGATTTTTTTATTTTCATTTCTACTCTTACTAATTTTATTGTATTTATATTATTTTATTTAAGTGTTTTTTTTATGATAATATATTTTATAATCTATTAAGTTCATGTATTTATCTGATCTTTTTAACTTTAACTGATTTTTATTTTACTTTCTACCCTTAATTATTTTATTAATTTGACTCTATTTATTTATTTTATTTTTAATTATTTTTTAAGATGATATTTTTTATTATTTTGCTACTTTGCTTGTATGTATGAAAGGTGCTATATAAATACAGTTGAGTTGAGCATGGTCTGAGGTCTAAATGTTAGAGTTTTTAAGAAGAGGCCTTTTTGTGGAGCTGTTTGTAAAATAAAAATATCAATGATTCCATTTATGTTGTTTTTTATTCCACCAACAAACAAGTCAAAGTCCTTAAAGCCTGATGCATTGTGGGTAATAAAAACAGTGAATCCTACCAGGTGTGACTCTTGAATCTGAAGAGCCTGATGTTCAGTTTGACAACAACACCGAGACAGTTAAAAATACCAAACGCGTCTTTGAGAGGACGCCGTCTGTCTGCGAGCCGAGGACTCTTTGTCTTCCACGGAACAGAAAGACGGCGTGGAGGAGGATCTGCATGAAAGGAAACCCTGAAGAGGTTTCTCAGATCGGAGAGGAGCTCTCCAGCAGACAGAGAAAGCCCAATCAGAGCCGAGGGGTTAAAGAAGGAAAGAAAACCCTCGCCATAAACACGACCATTTCTCCCGACAGCGCTGATTGAGAGGCTGGAAGAAAGAAATGAGCAGCTGTTTGGGCCGCGCTCACGCTCACATCCTGTTTGCCTAAGTACTTTTCTCTTCTTTTAACGTCTATTCAGCCGCTGTAGAAACGGGCGTTCTGCCTTTTGTGCCGTGTTGATGACTTTGGAGGCGAGTTAATGAAGGGCGATGCTGAAGCAGAAAGCAGCAGATGAGGAGAAATAAAGACCAGAGAGGGTTTTTTAAACACCAAATGCAGCCAAACGCAATTATGGGCTGTGGATTACTGCTTAGGGAGGAGTGTTTGAGGAGATGCTGGTGTGTTTGTGTGGCTGTTTCCAATGAAAGTTCTTATTAAGTTGGCTCAGTTTGTTCAAGTTTCTGTGCTCTGCAGGGAGGACGAGTCTACACTGTCACTGAAAGTTTAAATATTTAAACACATTCCAATTTAGAAGTTTTCTTTTAATGATCTAATGTTCCCAAACATAAAAACACAAGTCCCCCTTATCACCGCGCCGACGCTGTGGCCTTCAATCTGAATCACTGCAGAGCTGGAAGCTATCAAAGGTTTCAGACTAGAGATGGAGCTTAGCTTCTCGCAGATATCATCCACTGTTACGTAATCCTTCAGGGTAAAGAGGGAACTGGAAGTCATCACTCTCTCTCTCTCTCTCTGCAGACGTACGTTTACTTTAGAGGACGCAGGAGTTACTGATCCACCGCTGCTTTGATCCAGCACACCAATAATGGGTTGGATGGAGGATCAAAGTCAAATGCTGATCAATCCCCACAACTAAGTGTGGTAGAGGTAGAGCAGCAACTCGAGCAGCAGACTCCAGTGTTGAAATACTTCCATGGAGTGCAAAAAACTGCAGTTCTCAGACACCCCTTTTCAACCCCTTTTTGGGGGCGGCAGTAGCTCAGTCCATAGGGGCTTGGCTTGGGAACCGAAGGGTCGCCGGTTCGAGTACCAGTTTGGATGAAGTTTGGCAAGTGGACTGGTGAGGTGCTGGTGCTGGTTCACTTGCCTGGGCATTGCCGAGGTGCCCTTGAGCAAGGCACCGAACCCCCAACTGCTCTGGGTGTGCTGGCTGACGGCAGCATCCTCACTCTGACATCTCTCCCTAAGCATGTTCACTGCATGTGTGTGCATTATTTGTATATACCATAAAAACTGTATGTGTAACATGTCCAAAAAAAAAAATAGCATGAGTGAAAAAATTGAATTTCCTCCATGGGGATCAATAAAGTACCTTTCTTTCTTCAACCGAGGCAGTTCCAGGGCCAGTTCGGAGCCGGCGCTCAATTGAGAACTGTGTTTTTCGTGTTTGGACTGCAAGTGAACCGGCTCCCGACCGGGAAAACCGGTTCCAGAGTGGCTCCAACTCTTTGCAGGTCTAGAACTGTAAACAAGGTCTGGACGGCGCGAAGTTGCTGTGATGAAGAACCCAAACCAAACGTGTTTCCTCCATCGTCCTGCAGAGAACAAATCAAAGACACTAATGGATTCCAAGACAAAGCAGCGGTCGGCCGAGGAGACGAGCTGCCGTTGTCCGCCATTGTTGTTGTTGTGAGGAAAAGTTCACGCTAGGGCTGCTGGGAAAAGCGGTCAAGTAAATCTGACGTCATGACGTGCCTCTTCCACGGGCTTGAGCGGGGGCAACCTGGTTCACGTTGGTCCAAAAGAGGTAAGGGTGTCCTCTCTGGTCTGGTTCATGGAGCAAAGGGATCCCCATTTGGTTCCATGTAAAAACTGCAGATTTTTAGGAGCTATGGAAACCGGTTTGTTTATAACCTGGTACAAAACCTGGTTTGGGGTATGTAGCCCATTTCTTTATTTGTACACGTCAAACTGGGGTTGATTTTTCTGATAATGTATCATTAAGGTTGGTTTTAATGTAATACAGGTTTTTTAAAAGTCTGTACAAAAACAGTCTTTACAAGTTGACAACACAGACTGGATCCCTGCAGAGAGAGATTTGTGCCTCCAAAGCTTCACAGTTTTGGAGAAGCTCCAGAAGGTTTCTTCAGTCTGAGACCAACAGAGCCTCAGACCAGGTTTAAATACTGTACACTGCTTTAAAAGCTCGGTTCTCCTTTTTCAAGCGTAAGTCTAAATGTACGTCTGCAGTCAGTAAAATAATAAATACAGAGCAGAGATTTGAAATGTCTCCATGAGATGTCACATCCTGGTCTCTTCCTCCTCTGCACTGGTTTAAGGGCATCAGCTGCCTACTGCCTACCATGATGAAACAATATGGAAATCACACATTAGCATTTATTTTACATTTTATCTACAGAATTTAAAATGAGGGGAATATAAACCAACCAGGCGGCCATTAATGTGAATTTACTAACTTTATCTATAAAGCGCCAAATCCCAACAAACGTTATCCCAAGACTCAACATCAAGACCAGATCAGATCCAGTCCCATCTCACAGACAGGACTCAGTCTGATCTCATCTTAATCCACCATGAGACCTTCAGCTGAACGTGTCAGTGTTTGTGGAGTTTACACAGCTGTTGAAACACAGAGGGAGTTCCTGGGAATGCAAACTAGTTTAGTTTTTATTAAGATTTCAAAATATCCTCATCAGATATTTAATGATGGTCTAAAGACGTTTATGAGGGATGCATCCGGCTGAGAGTCTCCAGTTAACAGGGTCGCCGTTTAAACCAAAACACCGGGCGATCTCTGCGATCACGGCTTTTTGAGTTCAAAAGGATTTTAAAGCCGTGTTGAAACGTCTTTGCTACTCGCGCTTATCTCCTCTCACGTGTTGATTCATTATTTGCTTTTTAAATGTTTATAACATGTTTTTACATGTTTTGCTTTTTACATGTTTACATGCAGGCGCAAGTTTTTCTGCCTTTGGAGCAAAATTTCAAATTTGAAGAAATTTCAGTTTTTCGACAGGCTCTGGATCAACTTTTTTTTGTCAATTTTTTTTGTCAACTTTTTTTTTGTCAATTTTTTTTTTGTCAAAATTCTTTTTGTATTTCGTTTTTTTTTTTTAATTTTTTTTGTCAAAAATTTTTTTGTCAAAAAATTTTTTGTCAAAATTTTTTTGGTCAAAATTTTTTTGGGTCAAAATTTTTTTTTTCAAAATTTTTTTTTTCAGATTTTTCTTAGTAAAAATTTTTTTAGTAAACATTTTTTTGTAATTTTTTTTTTGTGTCAAATTTTTTTTGTCAACTTTTTGTCAACGTTTATGAGGGATATATCCGGCTGAGAGTCTCCAGTTAACAGGGTCGCTGTTTAAACCGAAACACCGGCCGATCTCTGCGATCACGGCTTTTTGAGTTCAAAAGGATTTTAAAGGCGTGTTGAAACGTCTTTGCTACTCGCGCTTATCTCCTCTCACGTGTTGATTCAGTGAATCCATCTGTGATGAAATATAGCACCATCTAAAACAGACCAGCTGAGTCTCTTCATGCTAACAGGCTAACTGTTGTGTTGCTCAGAATGATACCTGCCTGTCCGTCTGCTTCTATGGTGTCATCTGTGATGAATGGGATTCCTCTTTGTGTTACTGCCCTCTACTGGTCTGGTGGTGTAGTGCACTTACTGTTTGGTCCTCCATAAGTCACTGGCCTGATTTACACAATCTACCCGGGACTTCAGCCCGCGGTTGAAACGCAGACAACAATGGGGGACCAGGAACCTTTTAGTTCAGGGTGAAGTAGATCATGGGGCTAAAAGAACTCTTGGTTCAAATGCACCTTGTGACACCACAACTTTCATTTGAACCCAAACCAGATTAAATGGTGTTTGTAATTTCAGTGATGATATATTTATGTGTTGTATTTATTGAGATGGGGTTGAACTTTGCTCACAGGATGGTGTTTGTGGAGATTTCCCAAAGAGGATTTTGGAGTTTGAGAAACATGTCGAGAGAAATCAAAGGTTCAAAAGGTAAAACGGGCGTCTTAAAGCTACAGTAACAAACACGCTAACGTGTTTGAAATGGCCGTATCCAGAGACTGATTCTGAAATGTAGACAGGACACTCTTTAGACATCAACATCCACATCTCCTCTCGCTCCTCTCTCTTTTTTTTGAAGTAATAAAACACCTGCAGTGTGACATTAAAGTCATATTCTAATAAGACGCAGGAGCAGCGGAGGGGAAGGGGGAGATAGGAAGCTGCAGAGTGAAAGCTGATTTGTGGAGGATGCCTCGCAGCGGTGCTCCTTCCTCCTCCTCCTCCTCCTCCTCCTCCTCGGCAGCTCGTCAGGGTTTGATGTGGCAGAGCGAGGTGAGCGGCGGCGAGAGAGAGAGAGGGAGAGAGAGAGACAGAGAGGAGCTCATTTCAGGGCCGACTAATTTCTCCATTATAGGTGCACAATTATCCCAGTGTGACTGCGAACACAGATAGGAGGATATCAGAGAGGTAAGAGGAAGGGACGAGCGAGGCCTTGTTATTCAGAGAGAGAGAGAGAGATGAGGGAAGGAGGAGAGCTTTAGAAGTTTCTCATCTCTTAATTGCGATCAGCGAGCAGAGTAGCAGATTAATCTGCTCAAGGACGCAAAGTGAGGCGGCTGTTTGTGAGGCGCCAACTGACCGAAAACAAGAACACACTGTTCCTTTAAAGAGTGATCGTCTTCAGTCAGACTGCAGGATGCAGGCAGGAAGAAAGGAGGGATGAAGAGTTCAAATAAAGAGTGAGGTTTCCTGTCCCTCTTCAGCTGTCCGATCTAATAAAGGCGAAAAAGACCAAAAACATACATCCCGCTCTAAACCCCAACCGGCAGGTCTAGACCGGACTCTATGTTCTATTATCAACAAAGACCCAACATCAAGACAGGATCAGATCCAGTCCCCTCTTCCAGACAGGACTCAGTCTGATCTCATCTTAATCCACCATGAGCAGAGCACTTTGCAGCATTTAGCAAGTTACAGTGGCAAGGACAAACTTCCTTTAACAGGCAGAAACCTCCAGCAGGACCAGACTCATGTTAGACACACATCTGCTGAGACCGTGTTGGAGAGAGGGATAGAGGGAGATGAAGAGAGAGAGAGAGATGATAGTGAGGAGACGGATAGTAGTAGTTGTAGCAGCTGGAGTCTGGACCACGTCCACAGCAGCAGAGATCCAGAGGAACCTACGAGACAAGGGAGCTCAGAGACTCCAGAAAGGTCTAAGAAAAGAGAGAAGAGAGGGAGACCAGAAGAAAGAAAGACAGAAGAAGAAGAAAGGAAAAAGGAATAAAAGAAAGAAAGAAAGAAAGAAAGAAAGAAAGACAGAAGGAATGAAAGGGAAAGAAAAAAAGACAAAGAAAGAAAGGAATTAAAGGAAAAAATAAAAGAAAGTAATTAAAGGAAAAAGAAAGAAAGAAAGAAAGAAAGAAAGAAAGAAAGGATGAATAACAGACCCCAAAAAAGGAATCTTCAGCAGAGATCCAGAGGAACCTACGGGACAAGGGAGCTCAGGGACTCCAGAAAGGTCTAAGAAAAGAGAGAAGAGAGGGAGACCAGAAGAAAGAAAAAGAGGAGGATAAATGGTGAAGGAAAGGACAGAAGGAAGGGAGGGGATGAGAAAAGGAGACATAAAGGATGAAGAAACATGGAAAGAACAAAGAGAGAAAGAAGACCGTATTCTATTTGTGTTGTTTTGTGTTCTTATGTGTTGTAACCTATTTTGTGCTGCCATCTTGGACAGGTCACTCTTGAAAAAGAGGTTTTAAATCTCAATGAGTCTCTTACCTGGTTAAAGAAAGAAAGAAAGAAAGAAAAGAGAGAAGTGAAGACAGAGAGAAAGAAAGAAAGGACAGCAGGAATGAAGGAATAAAAGGAAAAGGGAATGAAAGAAAGAAGAAAGGAAAGAAAGAAGGAATGAAAGGAAAAAGAAATAAATGAAAGAAGGAAGGAAGAAAAGAGTGAATGGAAAAAGGAAAGAAAGAAAGCAAGCAGGAATGAAAGGAAAAGAAATAAAGGAATGAAAGAAGGAAGAAAGGAGTGAATGGAAAAAGGAAAGAAAGAAAGCAAGCAGGAAATAAGGAATGAAAAAAAAAGGAAAGAATGAAAGAAAGAAAAAGGAAAAGAGGAAGTAAAGAAAGAAAGAAAGAAAGGATGAATAACAGACCCAAAAAAGGAATCTACAGCAGAGATCCAGAGGAACCTACGAGACAAGGGAGCTCAGGGACTCCAGAAACCTCCAGCAGAACCAGATTCATGTTAGACCACTACATGAGTCAAACAAAACTCTGGAAGCTGGTCCTCCCTTCAGTCAGACGTGACTTTAGAGGAATCAAACATGGAGGACGACAGGATTTATCAACATCCCTGGTTCAGAAGTTTATGCTTAGTCCACACGTACACCAATGTTTCTTTAAACAGATTTATTTACTCCCTGTTTCATTAAAAATATCTAATCCACATCAGAGAGGTGTTTTTAAATATTTCTCTGCCCACATGAAAATGCCTGCAGATGCATGCCAAACCAGTAGGTGGCGATAATGTGTTTTCAGAGTCGTATATTTATTCGCAGGTACGGCAGCGTTTCTGAAAACTTTCATCCACACAAAAAAAACCAACTAAATAGTTTTGGAAGATGATTTTGATCCCAGTGACAGAAACTCAGCTTTCGTGTGGCCGTGAGACCAAAACAGGGAGAAAATGGACGTTAAATGAGGATCACATTCATCATAACCTCGGCCGTGTGTCAGACCGTCGTCCGATGTTTGGTAGAACCCGTCCTGAGGTGTTTTAATGAAGCTGCTGCTGCTGCTGACGCTCCGTGCTGCAGGGCTTCTCTCTCACTGCGCTCAGATCTGTGGAAGTTTCCCGAGGTGAGGACAGCTCCATGTGTTTTTGTGCTGAGTTTGATGTTTTTACAGAAAGTGTGGATGAGCACGTCTGGAGTGTGAGAATTCAGAACTCTTGAACTTCTTTCTTTTCGGGGTCCTGTAAAAAATGATTTCTGTCTCTTGTTACTGTTTGACTCACGGTGTGAATCTCTGCTCATGGAACAGGAAGAGACTCAGACACACAGACACACAGACACACAGACACACAGACACACAGACACACAGACCCACAGACACACAGACACACAGACACACACAGACACACACAGACACACAGACACACAGACACAGACACACAGACACACAGACACACAGACACACACAGACACAGACACACAGACACAGACACAGACACACAGACACACACAGACACACAGACACACAGACACACACAGACACACAGACACAGACACACAAACACACAGACACACAGACACACAGACACACAGACACTCAGACACTCAGACACACAGACACACAGACACAGACACACAGACACAGACACACAGACACACAGACACACAGACACACAGACACACAGACACAGACACACAGACACACAGAGACAG
>NC_048279.1:37880695-37918262 GCF_009762535.1 Notolabrus celidotus
AATAAAGAGTGAGGTTTCCTGTCCCTCTTCAGCTGTCCGATCTAATAAGGAAAAAGACCAAAAACATACATCCCGCTCTAACCCCACCGGCAGTCTAGACCGGACTCTATGTTCTAGTATCAACAAAGACCCACATCAAGACCAGATCAGATCCAGTCCCTCTTCCAGACAGGACTCAGTCTGATCTCATCTTAATCCACCATGAGCAGAGCACTTTGCAGCATTTAGCAAGTTACAGTGGCAGGACAAACTTCCTTTAACAGGCAGAAACCTCCAGCAGGACCAGACTCATGTTAGACACACATCTGCTGAGACCGTGTTGGAGAGAGGGATAGAGGGAGATGAAGAGAGAGAGAGAGAGCAGTGATAGTGATGAGACGGATAGTAGTAGTTGTAGCAGCTGGAGTCTGGACCACGTCCACAGCAGCAGAGATCCAGAGGAACCTACGAGACAAGGGAGCTCAGAGACTCCAGAAAGGTCTAAGAAAGAGAGAAGAGAGGGAGACCAGAAGAAAGAAAAGACAGAAGAAGAAGAAAGGAAAAAGAATAAAAGAAAGAAAGAAGAAAGAAAGAAAACGACAGAAGGAATGAAGGGAAGAAAAAAAGACAAAGAAAGAAAGGAATTAAAGGAAAAAATAAAAGAAAGTAATTAAAGGAAAAAGAAAAAAAGAAGAAAGAAAGAAGAAAGGATGAATAACAGACCCCAAAAAGGAATCTTCAGCAGAGATCCAGAGGAACCTACGGGACAAGGGAGCTCAGGGACTCCAGAAAGGTCTAAGAAAAAGAGAGAAGAGAGGGAGACCAGAGAAAGAAAAAGAGGAGGATAAATGGTGGAGGCAAGGACAGAAGGAAGGAGGTGATGAGAAAAGGAGACATAAAGGATGAAGAAACATGGAAAGAACAAGAGAGAAAGAAGACCGTATTCTATTTGTGTTGTTTGTGTTCTTATGTGTTGTAACCTATTTTGTGCTGCCATCTTGGACAGGTCACTCTTGAAAAAGAGGTTTAAATCTCAATGAGTCTCTTACCTGGTTAAAGAGAAGAAAGAAAGAAGAAAAGAGAGAAGTGAAGACAGAGAGAAAGAAAGAAAGGACAGCAGGAATGAAGGAATAAAAGGAAAGGGAATGAAAGAAAGAAGAAAGGAAAGAAAGAAGGAATGAAAGGAAAAAGAAATAAATGAAAGAAGGAAGGAAGAAAAGAGTGAATGGAAAAAGAAAGAAAGAAAGAAGGAATGAAAGGAAAAGAAATAAAGGAATGAAAGAAGGAAGAAAGGAGTGAATGGAAAAAGGAAAGAAAGAAAGCAAGCAGGAAATAAGGAATGAAAAAAAAAGGAAAGAATGAAAGAAAGAAAAAGGAAAAGAGGAAGTAAAGAAAGAAAGAAGGAAGGAATGAATGACGGACCCAAAAAAGGAATCTACAGCAGAGATCCAGAGGAACCTACGAGACAAGGGAGCTCAGGGACTCCAGAAACCTCGTGCAGAACCAGATTCATGTTAGACCACTACATGAGTCAAACAAAACTCTGGAAGCTGGTCCTCCCTTCAGTCAGACGTGACTTTAGAGGAATCAAACATGGAGGACGACAGGATTTATCAACATCCCTGGTTCAGAAGTTTATGCTTAGTCCACACGTACACCAATATTTCTAAAAACAGATTTATTTACTCCCTTTCATTAAAAAATATCTAATCCACATCAGAGAGGTGTTTTTAAATATTTCTCCTCCCACATGAAAACGCCTGCAGAAGCATGCCAGACCAGTAGGTGGCGATAATGTGTTTTCAGAGTCGTATATTTGTTCGCAGGTACGGCAGCGTTTCTGAAAACTTTCATCCACACGAAAAAAAACAACTAAATAGTTTTGGAAGATGATTTTGAAAACCTCTGTTTCCAGTGACAGAAACTCAGTTTTCGTGTGGCCGTGAGACCAAAACAGGGAGAAAATGGACGTTAAATGAAGATCACATTCATCATAACCTCGGCCGTGTGTCAGACCGTCGTCCGATGTTTGGTAGAACCCGTCCTGAGGTGTTTTAATGAAGCTGCTGCTGCTGCTGCTGCTGATGATGCTCTGTGCTGCAGGGCTTCTCTCTCACTGCGCTCAGATCTGTGGAAGTTTCCTGAGGTGAGGACAGCTCGATGTGTTTTTGTGCTGAGTTTGATGTTTTCACAGAAAGTGTGGATGAGCACGTCTGGAGTGTGAGAAGTCAGAACTCTTGAACTTCTTTCTTTTCGGGGTCCTGTAAAAAATGATTTCTGTCTCTTGTTACTGTTTGACTCACGGTGAATCTCTGCTCATGGAACAGGAAGACGACAGACACACAGACACACAGCACACAGACACACAGACACACAGACACACAGACCCACAGACACACAGACACACAGACACACACAGACACACACAGACACACAGACACACAGACACAGACACACAGACACACAGACACACAGACACACACAGACACAGACACACAGACACACAGACACAGACACACAGACACACACAGACCACACAGACACACAGACACACACAGACACACAGACACAGACACACAAACACACAGACACACAGACACACAGACACACAGACACTCAGACACTCAGACCACAGACACACAGACACAGACACACAGACACACAGACACACAGACACACAGACACACAGACACACAGACACACAGACACAGACACACAGACACACAGAGACACAGAGACACAGACACACAGTACACACACAGACACACAGACACACACAGACACACAGACACACAGACACACAGACACACAGACATAGACACACAGACACACACAGACACACTCAGACACACACAGACACTCAGACACACAGACACTCAGACACACAGACACACAGACACACAGACACACAGACACAGACACACAGACACACAGACACACAGACACAGACACAGACACAGACACACAGACACACAGACACACAAACACACAGACACACAGAATACACACAGACACAGACACACAGACACACACAGACACACACACACAGACACACACACACACAGACACAGACACACAAACTCACACACACACAGACACACAGACACACACAGACACACACACACACACACACACACTGAAACACACACAAATACACAGACACACAGACACACAGACACAGACACACATACACACACAGACACATACACACAGGCACACACACACATACACTCATACACACAGACACACAGACACACAGACACACAGACACAGGCACACAGACACACAGACAAGGGCACAGACACAGACACAGACACACAGACACACAGACAAGGGCACAGACACAGACACATAACATACAGGCACACAGACACACAGACACAGACACTCAGACACACAGACACACAGACACACAGACACAGCCACACAGACACACACACAGACACACACACAGACACACAGACACTCAGACACACAGACACAGACACACAGACACACAGACACACAGACACACAGACACACAGACACACACACAGACACAGACACACAGACACACAGACACACAGACACACACAGACACACAGACCTCAGACACACAGACACACACAGACACACAGACACACAGACACACACAGACACACAGACACACAGACGCTCAGACACACAGACACACAGACACACAGACACACAGACACACAGACACACACAGACACACAGACACACAGACACACAGACACACACAGACACACAGACACACAGACGCTCAGACACACAGACACACAGACCACACAGACACACAGACACACAGACACAGACACACAGACACACAGACACACAGACACACAGACACAGACACACAGACACACAGACACACAGGAGGAGGTAGAGTCAGTGGACCACGACAACACAAAGGTGCTTCAGTTAGAGCTCAACAACAACAACAACAACAACAACAACAACCCAACCAAATATGGGCGTTTCGACATTAATGAGTAAGCATGGAGTCAACAAATGATCACTATAAAGAATATCATCAGTGCTGTACTGCGTTCATTAACATAATGTTGCTAGCAGCAGTGTGCCTGCCTGCCTGTCAATAAAGTTAGCCACGGACCCCTAATTATGCAAAACATGTAACTCTAATGTCTTCAAAACTTAGCAGAAGAGAAAGAGCTCTTCAGACCTGATCTGTTTTTGAACCAGGCTGTAAACATGTTTATTTCTGCTGTAAAGAGCGTCTCTTTGAATGCGTGTGTATGTGTTTCTGGTGTTTCTGCAACCAGCCTCAAGTGACACTCGAGGAACTGCAGTTTTTGGCGCTTCTGCATCAGCTTCATTTCTCTCTGAAATTCAAACCCCTGCTCTCTCGTCCATCAACATCCACCGGCTACATTTTGGAGTCATGTGACCGAGGTTTCCCCTTCTGTAATCCCTGAATCAAGGATCCTCCTCCTCCTCCTCTCCTCATCCATGTTGTCTTTCTGGTCCTCTGAAAACCTCTGACCTGTTGACATCCAGCCTGGCTCCGCTCATCATGACTTTGGTTTGTTGTTGTAGTTAAGTGAAATACGATCTGGTGATAACACAGAGTCTTTATTCTGAAAATTAACCGGATGTTTTCATTTTGTTTTGGTGAAACCTGACTTCCTGTCCCGCTCCATCTGCTCTGTTGAGATTGATAGCGTTGTGCTCCGGCATCCGGCACAAATAGAAGTCTTGTGTATCTGATCCGGAGGACTCCGACCTGCTGGACTGGGACTCCACAACGGAGCGGATCCAGTGGAAGTTAACACATTGAGTAGAAGAGAAACCTATCAGATCCGGTGCTGGGACGGACCAGATACAGATCTGGTGGAATCTGGCCGTTAGTCTTAAAGTGTAGAAACTGAAGGCCACTCCCTGGACTGTGAAACTGATCTGGGAGCAGCAGCAGGTCCGTCCGTCGTGGAGTTTGAGGACCTTTAAAGAACCAAAGCTCTGTTGACCTCTCTCTCTCTCTCTCTCTCTCTGTCTGTCCTCTCCCTCTGTCTATCTCTCTCTCTCTCTCTGCTCTGTCTGTCTCTTCTCCCTCTCTCTCTCTCTCTCTCTCTCTCTCATCTCTCTCTCTCTCTCTCTCTCTCTCTCTCTCTCCTCTCCCGTCTCGTCCCTCTTCTCTCTCTCTCTCTCCCTCTCTCTCTCGTCCTCTCTCGCTCATCTCTTTCTCCTCCTCATCCTCCTCACTTGTAGATTTTCAGGATTTGAATCACAAAAAGCTCCTTCTGGTTTCTTTCTGCTTCCTGTTCCTCCTATTAGAGAACTCTCCCAGGATGCACTGCAGCATTTGTCTCTATTAGTAATGTAGGTTATGCGGAGAGAGTCGTGCATTGTGGGTAAAGCCCCGGTGTAAAGCCTCATGCAGGGATCCAATTAAAACGGAGAGCAGCCCAGTCTGAGGGAGGGAGAATCCCCTCGCTGCTCCCAAACCGCTCGTCCTGCTGATTTCAGCAAACGATATAAATCACAGCGTCTGAGCATCGATTAGCTCCAGCCGCCGCCGCCGCCGCCACTGCTGCTCTGACTGCGGCTGGACGAAGGGGCTGAGCTTTAAGTTATCTCTGAGGAAACACAGGGATGCTCGTGCACAGTTAGAACCCACGTGAAGCTGAAGTAGACTTGTGGTGTTAAACTGAGAGAGGGCGAGTGACTGAGTGTGAGCGGGGTCAGACTCAGACCGGGCTTTGCTTTGAAAGCACTCTGGAGCTGCTCGCGTACTTTATCCTCACGCTTGTGACATAAAGATAGCAGATACAAAGCCGCTTATCATTTTCTGTCTGCTTCTTCTGCGATCAGCACAATAAAAGTCCTTTTCTCTGGATCAGTGTTTTTTAAAGTCCGGGTCGTTTCTCCTGAAATCAACCGAAAAACTAAAAAAAGTCCTTCCCTTCTTTTATTCCTGTTTAACTGTTAAAACAGGAAGTATAAGACACTGTACATTAACAGAAGACTTTGAATTAAAGGATTTAATAAGAAGATTAGTCGAGAGAGAGAGACACAAAAGACAGACCTGCTGCTGCTCCCAGATCAGGGACACAGTTCAGGAAGTGGCCTTCAGTTTCTACACTTTAAGACTAATGGCCAAATTCCACCAGATCCGTCTCCGGTCCCTCACAGCTCCAGACCTGATAGGTTTCTATTCTAGTCAATGTGTTAACTTCCACTGGATCCGCTCCATTGCATTCTGGCTGCGTCTCTGATCCGGCAGGTCGGAGTCCTCCGGATCAGATACGCAAGACTTCTATTTTTTCTGCCTCCACTGAACTGTTCAAACAAAAGGGTTTGAGTGTTGATTCTCTCCTTTCCTTCCCTCAGCTTCCTGTTCCTTTCCTTAGCTCTTATTTCCTTTCCTCTCCTTGGCGTTCCTTTCCTTTGCTTTCTTTTCCTTGGCTTCCCTCTCTTTAGCACTCATCTCCTTTCCTCAGCTTTCCTTTCCTTTCCTTAGCGATAATTTTCATTCCTTAGCTTCTTTTTCCTCTCCTTCCCTTGGCGTTCCTTTCCTTTCCCTTAATGCTCATTTCCTTTGCTCATCTTTCCTTCCCTTACAGCCAAATTCCACCAGATCCGTCACAGCTCCGGATCTGATCGGTTTCTATTCTAGTCAATGTGTTATCTTCCTCTGGATCCGCTCCGTTGTGGAGTCCAGTCCGGCTGGTCAGAGTCCTCCGGATCAGATACAGAAGACTTCTATTGTTGCCAGATGCCGGAGCACGACGCATCAATCTCAACAGAGCAGATGGAGCGGGACAGGAAGTCAGGTTTCACCAAAACAAAATGAAAACATCCGGTTAATTTTCAGAATAAAAGACTCTGTGTTATCACCAGATCGTATTTCACTTAACTACAACAACAAACCAAAGTCATGATGAGCGGAGCCAGGCCTGGAGTCAACAGGTCAGAGGTTTTCAGAGGACCAGAAAGACAACATGGATGAGGAGAGGAGGAGGAAGAAGAAGTAACCTCTCTCAGTTTCATCCATTAGGACTCTCTTGGTTTGAAGTTTTTTCCCCTGACGGGTGGAGGATCAAATATCCGTGATCTAAAAAGTCAGATGTGATAAAAAGTAAATCTTCCTCTGAGTTCAGCGACATGCTTTAAACTACAAACAGGCTGTGAGCCAACACGCGCTCCTCTCCTCTCTGACACTTTACTCAGGTTTCTCTTTTATCCCCTTGTCTCCGTGCTTTCATCTCTTTGACTCAGACGGTTTCAGGATTAAAAGGAATTTTTTATCACTCAACTTTAAACTCTTCAAATCCCTCAGACGAGTCTCTGCCTCAAGTTTGTGCCACCTGGAGAGAATCCAGCCCGCTCCTGTCCGGTGATTTTGTTCTGAGTCTGAAGAGGACACTTCTCCAGCAGAGAGGCTGATTATGTTAAATCTGACCGGAAAGGTGTGTGTGTGTGTGTGTGTGTGTGTGTGTAGGTGTGTGTGTAGGTGTGTGTGTAGGTGTGTGACAGGACCCCCCCCCTGCTCCAACAGCTGACAGGTTCAGCTTCTCGCTCAAAGTCGAACCCTGAACAAGGACGAGGTTTTTAATCTTCCTGCGTGTTATCGTCGCTCTCTGATGAGCAGATCTGCAGAGACGGCGTCACGGCGAGCTGCAGCCAAGCGTGGACGATCCTCCCCGAAACACTGTGTGTGTGTGTGTGTGTGTGTGTGTGTGTGTGTGTGTGTGGTGAGGGATTGTCCTCAATCTTTGTCAAATATTTGTGTCAGAGCTTGTTTGTCGTCGTCTAACGATGCTCCATTATTATGTTTATGTTTATGATACCTTCAAATATTATTATGTGACTGTTTTAGGGAAAACAGGAAGTTAGGAAAATTAAAAACACAGATGATTATAAAAGTTTAGCAAAATGTTAAAACTTCCTTTAACAGGCAGAAACCTCCAGCAGGACCAGACTCATGTTAGACACACATCTGCTGAGACCGTGTTGGAGAGAGGGATAGAGGGAGATGAAGAGAGAGAGAGAGATGATAGTGGGGAGACGGATAGTAGTAGTTGTAGCAGCTGGAGTCTGGACCCCGTCCACAGCAGCAGAGATCCAGAGGAACCTACTAGACAAGGGACTCAGGGACTCCATAAAGGTCTAAGAAGAGAGAAGAGAGGGAGACCAAAGAAGAAAAGAGGATAAAAATGGGGAGGAAAGACAGAATGAAAGTTGGATGAGAAAAGTAGACAATAAATGAGTGAGAAACAAAGAGACGAAATAAAGAAAAAGGAAAAAGAATGCAAGACGAAGGAGAAAGAAAGAAAGAGGGAATGAAGAATAATAGATGTAAAGAAGAATAATGAGAAGAAGAAGGAAAAGGAATGAAAGAAGAAAGAAAGAAAAAAGAAAGAAAGAAGACAGAAAAAGGATAAATAACGACCCAAAAAGATCGCAGCCGAAAAGATCCAAGGACCTCGAGACCAGGGAGCTCAGGGACTCCATAAAGGTCTACGAAAATAGAGAAGAGAGGAGACCAGAATAAAAGAAAAAGAGGAGAAGAAATGAATGAAGAAGACAGAAGAGTGAAAGTGAGAAGAAGAAAGAAGAAAGAAGAAATAAAGAAAAAAAAAGGAGAAGGAAAGAAAAGAGTACATGAGAAAGGAATGAAAAGAAAGGAAACATAAAGCGAGAGGAAGAAAGCAAGAAGGAAGAAGGAAAGAAATAGGAAAGAAAGGAATGAAGAAACAAAAGGAGAGAAAAAAGAAAAGGATGAAAGAAAGAGAGAAGAAAGAAAGAAGGATCGAAGAAAGAAAGCAAAAGTAAAAGGAATGACCCCAAAAAAGGAATCTACAGCAGAGATCCAGAGGAACCTACGAGACAAGGGAGCTCAGGGACTCCAGAAAGGTCTATGGTTAGTAACTTTAATGGGACAGGAAGAGTTAAAGTGAGAGACAGGCAGAGAGAGGAGAGAGAGGGAAAGACAGGATCCCAGGGTGTCAGTCTAAGCCTATAGCAGCATAACTAAGACCTGGTCCAAGCCTGATCCAGCTCTAACTATAAGCTTTATCAAAAAGGAAAGTTTGAAGCCTACTCTTAAAAGTAGAGAGGGTGTTTGCCTCCCGGACCCTGACTGGTAGATGATTCCAAAGGAGAGGGGCCTGATAACTGAAGGCTCTACCTCCCATACTACTTTTAGAGACTTTAGGTACGATGAGCAGGCCTGCATGTTGGGAGCGTAGTGTTCTAGAGGAGCCGGTCTCTAAACTCCAGACTGGAAACAGACGGTAGGAGGAAGAGCTTCACGGCTGCACGTTGTTCACTTTGCTGAACACGATGGGAATCCTCTTATTTGAGGGCAGTAGCTCCATCACTTCCTCAGTGTGTGTGTGTGTGTGTGTGTGTGTGTGTGTGTGTGTGTGTGTGTGTGTGTGTACTGCAAAGCGGCTGTTACACTAGGAGACCTCAGAGTGGGGAGCAGGATGTATCAATCTGCAGAAACAGAGCGCGTCGTCGTGGAGTGATGGGACCCGTGGCGTGGACCCGTTGACAGGTCAATTATTCCCTCGGCTGAATTACAGCGTGTAATATCTAACCCGGCAGAGGCAGCACAGATGGAAACACCCCCGGGGTAAAATATGCCACTTCCTATACGTCCACAGACCCCTCCTCCCTCCCTCGTCTGAAATCAAAGTTCAGCTGGAAACACCTCCAGACTCCGTGTTTCTGTCTGTGAGCAACGAGCAGAAAACTCTCATCAGTCAGCATCGTTGTTGTTTTTCTTCTCCTTCCTGCTGATGGCTGCAGGCAGAGGGGTCAAAGGTCAGGGGGAAGTCTGTCAGAGGAAAGAAAACACAGAGGGAACAGAGGTACACATGATGAAGATCCTTCGTCAAGCTTCCTGGAGCGGAGGGAAGAAACGTAGAGTAACAACGACAGACTGGAATGAAGAGAGAGAACAGAGACGAGGACGCGATGATGACAGATACTCTGCAGGTGCATCATGGGAAATGTAGGATCCAGTCTTTTGGAATGTATTAGAAGCTATAACACTGGTTTTAAAAACGTACATGCTGTGTAACATGTTTAAAAAACATCCATGTCCAAAAAAGAAAGGAAAGTTAACCTTTAAGGAAGAGGAAGAGTGACGGCGACGCGTGAACAGAACGCCAGATCGCTCCGTTTTAAAATACATTTTAAGAGAGCTAAGCGTCATTTTTTCACCGCTCTTTTAAAGTTCTGCTTACTTGGCTTTCACTTTTTCACTGTGTGTGAGATTTTAACAGTCCCCTTTCTGGATCAGGATCTCTATGACAAAGGGACTAGCCACGACTTCACTGACCTCGTCCTCTGGCTGCACCAGCTGTCTCCATCTCAACGATAAGATCGCTGAGTTGGAGGAAAGTATCCACAAACTTTACCCAATCCAGGAAGCTGAGAAACTTATGGACACACTTGTGTTCGGAGGCCCTACAAGCCGAGGGGTGGGTCTCCACTTCAGCCGCAACCATCTCCACTCCTGCCAGTTAATAACTCCCATTGCTCTAACTTTGGACGAATAAGACATAGATGTACATCCATACTCAGGAATGCCAAATCAGACTCTTTTCTTGACTTGGTTTCCAGCTCCGACTGCAATCCTGCAAACTTTTGGAAAGCTGTAAACTCAAATAAGAGCAATACTGTATCCTCAGTTCCCTCTCAGATTTTGGTCAGTGAAAATGTTGTCTCTGACCAAACTGAGATTAGCTTAGCATTTAATAAGCACTTTGTGGAAGTTGGCCACCTTTTTGAGAAAGAGAACATAGATCACTCTCCAAGTGGAGACACTTTGTTAGCCGTCTCGTGATGTACAGTCATGGCCAAAAGTTTTGAGAATGACACAACTATTAATTTTCACAAAGTCTGCTGTTTCAGTTTTTATAATGGCAATTTGCATATACTCCAGAATGTTATGAGGAGTGATCAAAATCGACCTTAAAAGTCCTTGAAAAGTACTTGAATTTGACCTTGAAGAAAGTGTACGAACCCTCCTTATTGCATGCAAATAATGGATTCTTTAGAGGAGAGAGGTCCTGACTGAACATATTTTATGGGTTACATCTCTCTTACAGAGGAGAGGAGGTTTAGGAGTGTGTACACATTTAGCTCGGGCCTCCTCTTTAAGTTTGTGTTCAACATAATATCTTATCATATTAAACTGAAATGAACATGCACGACACAAAAACTCAGTTTATTGTTTTGACTGGTACAAAAAAAAACATGCGTGACCCTTGGATTTTTTCTTGTACCCGCCTCTTTGGCCACAAGTCAACGCGTTAATTCAGACTGTTTGGATTGAACTGTTTACATGACGCATGTTTATCCTGATCTGATTATTATTAATAATAATTTTATTATTATTATTATTATTATTATTATTATTATTATTATTATTATTATTATTATTATTATTATTATTATTATTATTAATGCAGGGTTGCACGGTGGTGCAGTGGGTAGCGCTGTTGCCTCACAGATAGAAGGTTCCTGGTTCAGATCCCCGGCCAGGCAGGGTCCTTTCTGTGTGGAGTTTGCATGTTCTCCCCGTGCATGCGTGGGTTCTCTCCGGGTTCTCCGGCTTCCTCCCACAGTCCAAAAACATGCTCAGGTTGATTGATCACTCTAAATTGCCCGTAGGTGTGAGTGTGTGCAGGAATGGTGTCTGTCTCTCTGTGTTAGCCCTGTGATAGGTTGGCGACCTGTCCAGGGTGTACCCTGCCTTCCGCCCGAAGCCAGCTGGGATAGGCTCCAGCCCCCCGTGACCCCTAATGGGATAAGCGGTCAAGATGATGGATGGATGGATATTAATGCATTTAATTTATGAAAGCGCTTTAAAAGTTTCTCCATGACACTTTACAAGACAAGAAATGATACAATAGAAAAACAAAGCAGCAAAACAAGACAAACAGAAATCAACAGTTATAGTTTAAAAGTCTTTCTAAAGGTGGTTTTGAGTCCAGATTTGAATTTGGTGAGTGAGGGAGAGACTCTGAGGTGTTGGGGGAGAGAGTTCCAGAGGGTGGGGGCTGCAGCAGAGAAGGCCCTGTCCCCCCAGGTTCTGTGCTTGTGTTTGGTGAGACGGGTGAGGAGGTTGGCGTTGGTGGAGCGGAGGTTGTGGAGGGATTATATGGCTGCAGAAGGTCAGTGACGATGGAGGGAGCTAGGTTATGGAGGGCTTTGTAGGTGATGAGGAGGATCTTGTATTCGGGAGGTGATGGGAAGCCAATGGAGGTTCTGGAGGACTCGGGTGATGTGGTCTCTGGAGTGGGAGTGAGTGAGGAGGCGTGCAGCTGAGTTTTGAATGTGTTGTAATTTGTTGAGGAGGGTGTTGGGAGGGGCGGAGACGGGCGATGTTGTTGAGGTGGAAGAAAGCAGTTTTGGAGATATTGTTAATGTGTTGTTGAAAGTTGAGGGACTGATAGAAAATGATGCCAAGGTTACGGATGTGGGTGGATGTTGAAACAGTGGATATTAGACCCTGAACATAGCAACCAAAGCACAGCCACACGGCCTCCTCTCTGCTGCTCTTTATACTCTGAGCCTTGATTGGTAAGTCGGCTCAGGTGAGCTCAATCACCTCCTGCACTGAGTCCTTCTCAGGGTGAAGGAGGCGTCGTAGGAAACTGCTTCCTGTCTGTGTAAAGAACCAGATCCCTCCTCTGCTCTTCTTCTTTTGCTCCTCTTGGCGTCTCTTTCAGCTCTAATCTGATCAAATCTGTTGAAGATTTCAAAGAGTGTAAGACATCCATCTGCTTCACAATCACAGCGCCATCAGCTCTCTCTCTCCTCCGCTCTCTTTTTTTCTGCTCCTGCACTGTCTTTATGTCTTTATGTTTTTTTCATCTCACCTGAACCGCGTCACCAAGGCCGGCTGAGACGCCGCCGCCGCCGCCGCTGGGTTCATTTCAGTCTGGTCATGAATTTAATGCTTCTTTAGAAAGAGCGGAGTGAAAGCGCCGTGAACAGGCAGCGCTGAAAGGCTCAGATACTCCTGCAGCAGTTTTCTATGCACCCACATATTAAGGAGAGCGTGTGAATAACGAGCTGTGAGGGATGAAGTGGATCCTCTTGTGCTTCTCTTTCACTGCAAACACAAACCCCATGAATTCACCTCAATGACTCATTTTAAAGTTCACGCCGAGGTCACGCCGGCTGTAAACTTCCTGAAGGACCTGCTGCTGCTGCTGATTTCATGCTGATATTAGATCTTTCACACCGTTTATTAAAGTTCAGATTGAGTCTGGAGGAAAAGTATTGATTAGAATAAAAGACGGAGGATTACTTTAAGCCGTGATAACAACAATGTTCCATGAAACAATGTGATTTATGATATAATGTTATATAAACTGCCTTATTTTAGAACTGATTTTAAGATCTTACAGACCACTTTTAAAGCTTGTCTGGGTCTCGCCCCATCTCGTGGCCTCAGATCATCAGGTGGGGCATTTTTTGGTCGTTCCAAAGTCAAGGCTCAGATCCAAAGGGAGTCGAGGTTTCTCCATCAGAGCCCCTCGACTTTGGAACGACCTCCCTGAGGAGATGAGGCTCACAGAGTCAGAGACATCTTTTAAATCTCTTCTTAAAACCCATTTTTACAGACTAGCTTTTATGTGACTTCATCTTTCTAACCACTTCTACTTCTATTCTATTATCATTTCTAGTTTTTATCCAACTAATTAATTATTTTAAATTGTATTTGATTATTTCAATTGATTATTGTTTTAAAAAAAAAAATATATATATATATATATATATATATATTGATTTATTATTTTAATGTTCCTAATTCATCCTTAATTAAAGGTGACATATCATGCAAAATTGACTTTTTAATGGTTCTTTACCTGAAATCTGTGTCCCTGTCTACAAACCCCCCGAGAATGAAAAGACTCCATTCTGCCCCTGTTCTGATTTCTCCACCTTTCTGTAAATGTGTGTGAAACCAGCCGTTTCAGACTTCCGTGTTTTTGTTACGTAACAACAATATCCGGTCTGTCACAGAGTCAGAGCTCGGAGCTTGTTCAGCCCATAGACTGTATAAAATACAACTCAACCCCTCCTCCGTTTTTCATTCCCTGCACACATGTGTGCTAACAAGGAGCTTAGGAGGGAGGCATGCTAGTTGTAGGCTGTCTTAATAAACACAAAGGTCGCTTTGACTCCCCACGTCTGCAGATTTGAAGATCTAGTGGATGATTTTTATTTGTCATGGATAAGTGCTAGCGCTAATTAGCATAGCCACATAGCTATAGGTTCATAGCTGTAGCTGTAGCTGTAGCTGTAGCTGTGTACCAAGACACACGTCGACATACTGACAAATAAAACAACAAGAAACACTAAATCTGTGACCAATCCTTCAGAAAGGTCCTGCTGCCTTTCTGGCAGAGGTCGGTTTTACTCCCCACGTCTGCAGATTTGAAGATCTAGTGGATGATTTTTATTTATCATGGATAAGTGCTAGCGCTAGTTAGCATAGCCACATAGCTACATGTTCGTAGCTGTGTACCAAGACACACGTCTACATACTGATAAATAAAACAACAAGAAACACTAAATCTGTGACCAATCGTTCAGAAAGGTCCTGCTGCAGGCGCCTCTCCGTCAGGATCAGATTCAGAGGGTTGAAGTAACGCGGGTCTGTGAGCAGCCGTGTATATTCAGCCAACATGTAAACATTAGATCAACGTGCTGGGCAGCCGAGGCACATCCATTTCCGGAGGGGGCGTGGTCAGAGGGAAAACAGAGTGTTTTGAAGAGGAATGAAGAAGAGGACTTTTCAGGCAGACCAGAATCTGATTTCAAAGTGTTTTTTTGAGCATAAACTTTAAAGACATGTTTTGGGGACCTCTTAGACCAATATATGTTGATGAAAAAAGCGTGATATGTCCCCTTTAATTTTACCAGGAATAGTCCCAACGAGATACAAAGTCTCTTTTTCAAGGGAGTCCTGGTCAAGACAGCAGCATAAAAAGTTTCACAAATAGAACAGGACCAAACATACAGTGACAAGTATTACATCCATTTATAAATTAGGAGCTTTAAAACATGAGCACAAGCTGATCAGATCATTCTTTATCCTAGTTTTAAAATCCTCCAATCAAACTAAAGGATCCAGTTTCAGGCGACCCTGAAGCTCAAAACCAAGAAGAGGGAGCAAAGACATTAAAAGGACTTTTACCAAAAACAGAGCGAGTCTGAGGAATGATTAAAAGAATCTGTCCATGGGACTGAAGATGACAGCCAGTGACGGCTTTAGGAGTCAATAAGGAGCATGAATAAGACAGCAGCTCCTGGAGTACGGCCTTATAAAGAAAGACATACCAATGCTCCATTCTTCTGTTGTGTAAGGAAGACAAGCCCACCTTCTCATACAAGATACAGTGATGTGTGTGGAAACTTAAACCAGAAACAAACCACAATGCATCATGGGACACTGAGTCCAACATTTTCAGAGAGGCTGAGGAAGCATGCATATAAAGAACATCACCAGAGTCAGTTACAGATACAAAGGTTGATTGAATGAGCTTTTAATGAGCAGCAAAAGAAAAACAGCGTCTGTTTCTTTAAATGAAACTCAACTTCACCCTCAGTTTATTATTAAGACTCAATATGACGATTAAAAGAAAGATTTTCATCTAAGAGAAAACCTGAGTATTTAAATGTTGGGACACATTTCCTCATTTGTGGAGGGGAAAATCTTCTTTTATTGTCCTTTTAATGCTTTTATTTACTTATCCATTTTTATTTATTTATTTCTAATTATTTATTTTATTTATGCATGCTTGAAAAACCCCTTAAATAAAGTTCTTCTTCTTCTTCTTCTTCTTATTTTTTTAAAGTTATATTTTTGGGGCTTTTTGCCTTTATTTGATAGGATAGTGAAGAGAGACAGGAAATGTGGGGAGCAGAGAGCGGGGGAAGACACGCAGGAAATGGTCGACCAGCCGGGAATCGAACCGGCGACCCCTGCGACGAGGACCACAGCCTCTATACGTGGGGCGCCCAGACCGCCAGGCCACCAGCACCCCATTCTTATTATTATTCTTATTGTCATTTTCACATGAAGTCTAGTTTGGGAAGAGGTCTTGTTTGGAGCCTGGCTTCAGTGTAGGCAGGAAAACCGGTCTGCATGGAGAGTGACAGAACAGGCGATCTAGAATTCTGACATTAAAGACAGAATTCCAGAATTCTGTCTTTGATTTCAGAATTCTGAGAGAAAAAAACAAACATTCCAGAACCTGGATTAACCCTGACCTTCCCGTGCCTACATCATGCTCTGGTTCCTCTGTATTGGGTCTAATATCGCCCCCCCATATATCATCAGAGACCCTTCAGTGCTCATACAACACATCGTTCATGTAAAGGGCACCACACACACACACACACACACACACACACACACTGTGATAAACAAAACAGTCATATTTAATGTATCTCCATCCTGACACGCTGCTCCACCAGTCTGTTTGAATCCAGAGAGGAGAAGAGGAGCTGAACCTCGCTGATGCTGCTCTGACCCATTTATGTTTTTATGTATTTATTTCCCCCCTGCTGCACGCACAAATGAAGATTAATGACACAAGAAAAAACATGTTACAGTGCAAACCTCCATCATACACTGTGTGTGTGTGTGTGTGTGTGTGTGTGTGAGAGAGAGAGATAATAGTATAAGGCTGCTGTTTGTGCCGCAGAAGAGAACATTTGCACTCATCTAACACAAAGACAGCAGTAATGAACACTTCACACTGTGTTCTTTATTTTCCTACAGAAGTGAAGACTGTAATAAAAACTACAGGAAGTATTTCAACTCATTAACTTAATCATGAAGCGTCACAAGCTGAGGTCAACAGTAACATCAATGTGTAGCCAACGTCACAGAGAAGAGTCCGTCTCATTCTCCCTCTGACTGTTGACACTGTGGTAAAAATGTTAATTTCCGTCTCAGTGGAGAAATAATGACAGTTTTTTTTAGATTGATGAATTATTATTTTTATTACCCGGCTGTGTTAAATACTTCTGACTCAATACACAAAAACAACAACAGGAACAACCTGTTCACACACGTCTTATCAAAGCAAAGCAATCTGATGAAGGAGAATAGAACGGAACACATTAAAAGGTGCATTTGGACTAAGAGTTCCAGGGTCTTTTAGCCCCAGAACTACTTTCCCCTGAACTAAAAGGTTCCTGGTCCCCCATTGTTGTCTGTGTTTCGACCGTGGTCTGAAGTCCCGGGTAGATTGTGTAAATCAGGTCAGTGACGTATGGAGGAATAAAAAGTAAATGTTCTACACCACCAGACCAGTAGAGGGCAGTAACACAAGGAAGAATGCCATTCATCACAGATGGAAAAAACAATGACTGAATGGTTTTTGGAAAAAATTGAAAAAAAAAAAATTGAAAAAAAAAATTTGACCCAAAAAAATTAGAAAAAAAGAAATTTGAAAAAAAAAGTTTGAAAATTTTTTTTTTGAAAAAAAATTGGAAAAAAGAAATTTGAAAAAAAGAAATTTGACCAAAAAAAATTTGACCAAAAAAAATTTGACAAAAACTATTTGACAAAAAAATTGACCCGGAGCCTGTCGAAAACATTAGTTTTCAAAAAAAGGTTAACAACATGGAAAAAGCAAAGAATGAATCAACAACAGTTAGCCTGTTAGCATGAAGAGACTCAGCTGGTCTGTTTTAGATGGTGCTATATTTCATCACAGATGGATTCACTGAATCAACACGTGAGAGGAGATAAGCGCGAGTAGCAAAGACGTTTCAACACGGCTTTAAAATCCTTTTGAACTCAAAAAGCCGTGATCGCAGAGATCGGCCGGTGTTTTGGTTTAAACAGCGACCATGTTAACTGGAGACTCTCAGCCGGATGCATCCCTCATAAACGTTGACAAAAAATTGACCAAAAAACTTTTGAAAAAAAAAAAATGTACTAAAAAAAATTTTACTAAGAAAAAATTGAAAAAAAAAAATTTTGAAAAAAAATTTTTTGAAAAAAAAAACATTTGAAAAAAAAATTTTGACAAAAAGAAATTTGACGAAAAAGTTGATCCAGAGCCTGTCGAAAAAAAATGATTTTCTTCAAATTTGAAATTTTGCTCCAAAAGTAGAAAAACCTGCCTTTTGAACTCAGAAAGCCGTGATCGCAGAGATCGGCCGGTGTTTTGGTTTAAACGGCGACCCTGTTAACTGGAAACTCTCAGCAGGATGCATCCCTCATAAACGTCTTTAGACCATCATTAAATATCTGATGAGGATATTTTGAAATCTTAATAAAAACTAAACTAGTTTGCATTCCCAGGAACTCCCTCTGTGTTTCAACAGCTGTGTAAACTCCACAAACACTGACACGTTCAGCTGAAGGTCTCCAGTTTACAGGGTCACTTTTAAAACCGGAACACCGGGAGGAGAGACGCATTCACGGTGGGCTGAGAGAAGACTACTGTTACAAGCTGCTAAATCAAGAGAATCACAGCTTCTTCTTTTGAAAAGTACACACACATACAAAAAAGATAGAACAAATAAAAACTAATGAAAGAAAGAGAAATCAAGAGAATCAAAGATGGAAAAAACAATGACTGTGAAAGGTTTTTGGAAAAAATATTGAAAAAAAATTTTTTAATTTTTTTTTCGGGGAAAAAAGTAATTTGACAAAAAAATGAAAAAAATAAAAAAATTGAAAAAAAATTTTTTGAAAAAAAAGATGACAAAAAAAAATTTGACAAAAAAATTGAAAACAGCTGTTTCAACAGCTGTGTAAACTCCACAAACACTCGTGACGTGTGTGTGATGTTATTGTGGACGGCGGGCGGAATAAGAACACTGAGGTTAATCTACCAATCGGACGCGTTCAGCATTGCAGGCCCCGCCCCCTGAAAGTCCCGGGACCTTTGAAAAGTACTAACCCCCTAGCAGGGGCTTTTTAGGGGGGAGATTATCTACCCCTGAACTAAATTTAGACCCTGGGTCCACCGGTCCAAACACACGTAGTTCAGGAGTAAAACGCCTAAAGGAGAATGGAAAGGGAATCGGTGTATCAAAGCCAAATAGAACACTGATTCATTCTAGACAGAAAAAGAGACACCAGGAACAACCTGATCAAACGTCTTATCAGATCAATCCACAGAAAGTAGTCCGTCTCATTCCCCCTCTGCCTGTTGACACTGTGGTAAAATTGTAAGTGTGGTCTCAGGCTGGTCTTGGTCGTGGGGATATCATGACAGTTAGCGGGCACAGATGTGAGAGCAGCCTGAGGAGCTACTGGACCCCAACTTGAACAACTTGACTCGTGTCAAATTATCCCTTACAGAGTAAGACTCTCTGATTTCCTGGCTGTGGATGTGAGCTTCTACAGACTAGTTTTAATTCTTCCTTTAAACTCTTCCACAGACTGAAGCAGTGAGCTCATTAAGCATACAGAGATGAATGTGACGGCTTAAACGTGCCGGCTGATAAAAGATCTAATTAATATTGTTTCAGGATTTCCTTTTTTACAGTGTAAAAATAATAAGCGTCTATAAATAGCTGACATTCGGCCCCGCGCTGGTAAAACGCCTCTTTAAGCCAACTCATCTGGGAGTCCGTTTTCTGCAGCAGCGTACACGAAGAATGAAAAACGCTCCGTGACGAGCGATCAGGGACCTCCAGGAGCCGCGGCCTGCTGGGACTGATCCCAGAATGCACTTCCAGGAAGGGGGACGGCTCTGGGAAGAGAAGGTTGTGTTCCCCCCCCCAGGGTGTCGGGGTTGAAGTCCGGCGGCGGCTGAGGGGACGTTTCTCTGGGAAAGACGAAGAGGACGGAGAGGACGACGGGGAGGGAGAGTCTTCTGGGTGTTTTCGGGGGTCTGAGTGGAGAGGCCCAGCGTGAGTGTTTATGAGGGAGAATATAAATGAGCCTCTTCCCACGGGACGGGGAGCTGAGCCAATTATTTCTTCTTAGGAAAACACTCAGAGAGATAGAAGAGGAGAGAAGGAAGATGAAAGGAGAGTTTTCCCTTTTTGTTCCCACTGATTCACGGCGGAGCGACGCGTCGTGTCTCAGCGGTTTGAGAGGAAACAGAACGCTCCATGTTTATGACTCTGATGGAAAGAGATGATGAACCGTCACACGCTCACCCCTGACTCCCACTGAAGTGTCCTTGGGCAACAGAACCACTCTCACCAGTACAAAGACCGTGACCTCTGACCTCTGAGCTTCCTGTGACGGAGGGAACATTAGAGTTATCCCTCCAAGGACACCGCTGCAGTCTCCTTACAATAAGACTTAGAATAATGAATGTGAAGTATCAGAAGTGTGTTGACAGAGCAGCTGAGCGGAGAATAAAGCCTGCTGTACACCTCTTTGTCGAATCTCCGCTGACGCACGCAGCCTCACTCAACATGTATTCCAACTCCAACATAACAAGAAGAGAACGTAACGGGACCAGAAACTTATGATAAGGCTAGCATAGAAATCACACTTCCAACTAGTGTTTAGGCCGAGTATTGCAGAGCGACGTGCTCACAACAAAGCACGAGTATGTCGCGCTCATGATGAGTTGATGTAGAGTCAAAATAAATGTCTAAACCAGGAGTGAGCTTTGCTTGCAGTTTTTCCCAGTGGCCATGCGAGGTATTGCAACAACTTCTGAGTTGATGTACTGCTCATTGTGTTGTGAATTCTTAAAACCTTTTAAAGTCTTTTTTTTTTCATTTTTTTAAGGTTTCTCTTGCAGGTCTTTTTTTTTGTCTTTCTTGATCACTTTCATTTCTCTTTTGTGTCTTTTGTGTATGCGTCGTGTCTCTTTCATAACTCTCTCTTGTCTCTTTTACGTGTCTTTCGTATCTCTTTCCTGTCTCTTGTGTGTCTTCCCTATCTTTTTTGCAGGTCTTTCGTGTGTCTTTTGTGTCTCGATTGTGTCTCTTTCATGCATATTTCTCGTGTCTCTTGCATATCTCTTTGTTGTCTCTTTTCCTGTGTCTTTCACGTGTCCTTATCTCTGTTGTGTCTTTCATGTCTCTTGTGTCTTTCTCATGTGTCCTGTCTCTTTCATATCTCTTTTATGTCTCCGTGTCTCTTTCGTATCTCTTTCTGGTCTCTTTTCGTGTGTTTTTCCGTATCTCTGTTGTGTCTTTCTTGTGTCTTTCATTCGTATTTCACGTGTTATCATATCTCTGTTGTGCCTTTTTTGTCTGTCTTTCACGTGTCTTTTTGTATCTCTTTGGCATGTCTTTCGTATGTATTTCTCATTTATCTATTGCGTCTCTTTATAGTGTCTTTTTAGTGTCTTTTGTTTGTCGTCCGTATCTCCTTCAAGTGTATCTCTGTAACTCTTTTGTATCTCTGTTTTGTCTCTTTTGTGTCTTTCGTGTCTCTTTCATTGGTATTTTGCGTGTTTTTGTATCTCTTGCGTCTCTTTCGTGTCTCATTTCGTTTGTCATCCGTATCTCCTTCATGTGTCTTTGTATCTCTTTTTTTGTGTCTTTCATGTCTCTCTCA
Organism: Notolabrus celidotus; assembly: GCF_009762535.1. Taxonomy (NCBI): domain Eukaryota; kingdom Metazoa; phylum Chordata; class Actinopteri; order Labriformes; family Labridae; genus Notolabrus; species Notolabrus celidotus. The sequence continues at coordinate 37,902,165 of NC_048279.1, forward strand.
TTCGTATTTTGTGTGTTTTCGTATCTCTTTGGCTTCTCTTTCATGTGTTTCATATCTCTTTCTAGTCTCTTTTTGTGCATTTCGTATCTCTTGCTTCTCTTTCTTGCATATTTCTCGTGTCTCTTGTATATCTCTTTGTTGTCTCTTTTCGTGTCTTTCACGTATCCTTATCTCTGTTGTGTCTTTCATGTCTCTTTTGTGTCTGTCTCATGTGTCCTGTCTCTTTCATATCTCTTTTATGTCTCCGTGTCTCTTTCGTATCTCTTTCTGGTCTCTTTTCGTGTGTCTTTCGTATCTCTGTTGTGTCTTTCTTGTGTCTTTTGTGTGTCTTTCATGTCTCTTTCATTCGTATTTCATGTGTTATCATATCTCTGTTGTGCCTTTTTTGTCTGTGTCTTTCACGTGTCTTTTTCGTATCTCTTTGGCATGTCTTTCGTATGTATTTCTCGTTTGTCTTCCGTATCTCTTTTGTGTCTCATTTCCTGAGTCTTTTTTTATCTATTGCGTCTCTTTATAGTGTCTTTTTAGTGTCTTTCGTTTGTCGTCCATATCTCCTTCAAGTGTGTCTCTGTAACTCTTTTGTATCTCTGTTTTGTCTCTTTTGTGTCTTTCGTGTCTCTTTCATTGGTATTTTGCATGTTTTTGTATCTCTTTGGCGTATCTTTCGTGTGTCTTTTGTGTCTCTATTGTGTCTCCTTCATGTGTATTTCTTGAGTCTCTTTCGTGTCTCATTTCGTTGGTCTTTCTTTATCTGTTGCCGTATCTCCTTCATGTGTCTCTGTAACTCTTTCATGTGTCTTTCGTATCTCTTTTTTTGTGTCCTTCATGTCTCTCTCATTCGTATATTGTGTGTATTCGTATCTCTTTGGCTTCTCTTTCATGTGTTTCATATCTCTTTCATGTGTTTCATATCTCTTTCATGTGTTTCATATCTCTTTCATGTCTCTTTTTGTGCATTTCGTATCTCTTGCTTCTCTTTCTTGCATATTTCTCGTGTCTCTTGCATATCTCTTGGTTGTCTCTTTTCGTGTGTCTTTCACGTGTCCTTATCTCTGTTGTGTCTTTCATGTCTCTTTTGTGTCTTTCTCATGTGTCCTGTCTCTTTCATATCTCCTTTATGTCTCCGTGTCTCTTTCGTATCTCTTTCTGGTCTCTTTTCGTGTGTCTTTCGTATCTCTGTTGTGTCTTTCTTGTGTCTTTTGTGTGTCTTTCATGTCTCTTTCATTCGTATTTCATGTGTTATCATATCTCTGTTGTGCCTTTTTTGTCTGTGTCTTTCACGTGTCTTTTTCGTATCTCTTTGGCATGTCTATCATATGTATTTCTTGTGTGTCTACCGTATCTCTTTTGTGTCTCATTTCCTGAGTCTTTTTTTATCTATTGCGTCTCTTTATAGTGTCTTTTTAGTGTCTTTCGTTTGGCGTCTGTATCTCCTTCAAGTGTGTCTCTGTAACTCTTTTGTATCTCTGCCTTGTCTCTTTTGTGTCTTTCATGTCTCTTTCATTGGTATTTTGCATGTTTTTGTATCTCTTTGGGGTATCTTTCGTGTGTCTTTTGTGTCTCTATTGTGTCTCCTTCATGTGTCTCTGTATCTCTTTTTTTGTGTCTTTCATGTCTCTCTCATTCGTATTTTGTGTGTTTTCGTATCTCTTTTGCTTCTCTTTCATGTGTTTCGTATCTCTTTCATGTCTCTGTTGTGTCTTTCTTGTGTCTTTCGTGTCTCTTTCATTCGTATTTCACGTGTTATCATATCTCTGTTGCGCCTTTTTTGTCTGTGTCTTTCACGTGTCTTTTTCGTATCTCTTTGGCATGTCTTTCGTATGTATTTCTCGTTTGTCTACCGTATCTCTTTTGTGTCTCATTTCCTGAGTCTTTTTTTATCTATTGCGTCTCTTTATAGTGTCTTTCGTTTGTCATCCGTATCTCCTTCAAGTGTGTCTCTGTAACTCTTTTGTATCTCTGCCTTGTCTCTTTTGTGTCTTTCATGTCTCTTTCATTGGTATTTTGCATGTTTTTGTATCTCTTTGGTGTATCTTTCGTGTGTCTTTTGTGTCTCTATTGTGTCTCCTTCATGTGTATTTCTTAAGTCTCTTTCATGTCTCATTTCGTGGGTCTTTCTTTATCTGTTGCCGTATCTCCTTCATGTGTCTCTGTAACTCTTTCATGTGTCTTTTGTATCTCTTTTTTTGTGTCTTTCATGTCTCTCTCATTTGTATTTTGTGTGTTTTCGTATCTCTTTGGCTTCTCTTTCATGTGTTTCATATCTCTTTCTAGTCTCTTTCATGTCTCTTTTGTGTCTTTCATGTCTCTTTTGTGTGTCTTTCATGTGTATTTCTTGTATCTCTTTCGTGTCTCATTTCGTGAGTCTTTCTTTATCTGCTGCGTCTCTTTTTAGTGTCTCTTTCGTTTGTCATCCGTATCTCCTTCATGTGTCTTTCGTATCTCTTTTTTTGTGTCTATCATGTCTCTCTCATTCCTATTTTGTGTGTTTTCGTATCTCTTTGGCTTCTCTTTCATGTGTTTCATACCTCTTTCTTGTCTCTTTTTGTGCTTTTCGTATCTCTTGCTTCTCTTTCTTGCATATTTCTCGTGTCTCTTTTGTGTCTCGATGGTGTCTTTCATGTCTCTTTCATTCACATTTATCCTGTGAGTCTTTCTTTATCTGTTGCGTCTCTTTATATTGTCTTTTTAGTGTCTTCGTATCTCCTTCATGTGTCTCTGTAAGTCTTTTGTGTGTCTTTGGTCTTTCAGAAGTCGTTTTGTGTCTTCTAGCCGCTCTCATGTCTTTCTTCAGTCATTATTTTATTGTAAGTAGCTCCTTTTGTCTTTAGTGATTCATCTTGTGTGTCTTTGTTGTGTCTTTTTGTCCTCTGTAGTTTATTTCGTAGCGTCTATAAAGTGAACTGGATTAATCACGGTGTCTTTCATGACCACATTAAAGCACACATCCTCTAAAGCCTGTTCTTCTCGGTGTCATGTTGTCTGTGATATTCACTCAGAGAAACATCTTTACATCAGAGAGAATAAGGTCATATATATTTAAATAAGCGCGTTCATCTCCGTCACTGTCACCTGACGGTAATGTGACGGCGTCTGGTTGAAGAAACACGGTGAACCGAAGCTGACTGTTAATGTGATTTCCTTTAAGATAGTGTTTCAGTGAAGCCGGTGTAAATGTGATTTATGCTCCGCGGCACAGCGAGTGTGATCCCACATCATTTATCTTCAAGTGTGACTATTTTCCATCCATTAATTCTGCAGAAATCAGTCTGGGGGCGAGGAATCAGATCGGAGCGTACCGAGCCGCCGCCGCAGCAGCAGCAGTGGGGGGTTCTGGGAAATAACACCGGAGCAAAATGGTTCAATTAGCCTGTCAGTTTACATCTCAAATCAGGAGACAGTTTTCATCACGGGCAGAGATTATCAGGTTTAATGCCTCCACTGATGATGTGTTACATGGAGGAGGAGACGACACAGAACATGAAATAATAATAATAATAATAATAATAATAATAATAATAATAATCATAAACAAGGTAATAATAATGATGATAATAATAATAATAATAATAATAATAATAATAATAATAATAATAATAATAATAGTAATATTAAACAATTATCATAAACGGTAATAATATAATATAATAATCATTATTATCATTATGATAATAAACAGGATAATAATTATAATTAGATTAGATTTAATGTCATTGAGCTTGTAACAGGTACAATGAAAGCAATAAAATATAGAGAGCATCTAACCAGAAGTGCTTAGCAGTAAGTTAAATAACAATAATAATACAGACTACACAAATATGACTGATGAATAAATATGATATAATATGTATCTACATGAATTTCTAGACTAGGGGTGAGCCCGACTAAGGATTTGCTTAGTGGAATCTGATTCATCAGATTTTGCCCGTAGTGGATGAATAGTGGAATGTTTGTTGTTTCTTATTGACCCAAAGTCTGCATGATGGTGACCGCATGACAATATTACACATAACCCTTTACAATGAAGAGACTCAGAGCTTAAAGTAAAAGGGACAACAGAATATTAGAAGTATAAAACTTAGATTTTTTAAATCTATATTGCAAAAACAACGAGGTGATGAAGGAGAGAAAACTCAAATAAGGCCACCATCAGTTAAACATGGAACAACGCTCCACTATAGAGTAAGGAATCAGGAGATATTTAAACAGTGTTCATACAGCAGAGAGCAGCACTGCAGAGGGTAGTCTGTCCAACTTAAGACTAAACATTTGTATAATGTTCAAAATCAAACCTGAACCAGCTAAAGGGTTTTTAAATCTCTTAACAGAACCTTTTAAAACAGTCTTTCATCTGGTCTTTGTCCGCTTGAGTCTTTTCAAACTGTACGTGAGGAAAACCATCGTGTGTACGGGCAGAAGTGCGCTCCTGTCTTTGTTGACTGTAAATCCTGTCTTTGAGAATATCCTCTCTGATGGTGTGGAGGTGGATGGGATGCTGTGGATTGTTTTTGAGGCTTCGGACAGCTTTGGGTATCCCTCCTGGTTCTTTTGGCCCCGTACAGTTTTTGTGTGGTCCGGTAATCCTTGATCTCACAGCCCTCTTCATGAAGCTGCTCCTCATCTTCATCACTAGTTTTTAGGATCAACTGAAGTTTTATTTCCTGACATTTTGAACCATGTATGGGTTATAATAATAATAATAGTGAATAATAAAAAGGTTAATAATAGGAGAATACAGTTATAATGATAAATAGGACAATTATAATTAATCATAATGATAATTTTTACAATAATTCTAATACAATAAAAATTGGAGATAATTAAATTGACACCAAACAGGCCAGATATAAAAACACTGACAGTTTCCCTGACTGAAAGGCGGTGTGAGTAAAATGCTGAGTTTTGAAATCCTGAATTTATAACGAGGATAAAAGTGCCGAAGGGGATTCTAAAAATATACGAGATAGTGGGGAAACTGCGTCTGATAGCTATGAAGATAACGCTGTGGATATGAAGACAGGCAGCAGATTATGAAGATGCTGAAAATGCTGATTTGGTGGTTTATTAAAAAGCTTATTACCCTACATTGTGCTTCAGTGTCTTGTGTTCCCCTGTCAGGATTCTATTCCACATAATCACCTGCTTACCAAACATTACCCCTTCCATTAGATACTGCTGAACATCCTGAATGACATCAGAAACGTTGTAGATGATGCTGAAGTTGAAAATACTGAAGGTTTGGATAACCAATGAATAACCAAGGAGACAATCCCAAAGCTGAAATGTAAGAGGAAATGTTAAATTTGCTATAGATTATGTTAAAAATGCCACAACATGCTGAAAATGAGCATGCAGATGATGCAGATGATGCTGCAGATACTGAAGATAGTGCTGAAGAGGATAAATACACTGAAGATAATAAAGAAGGTGATAAAATCCTGAAGACGATGCTGAAATGCTAAATGTAGGCTGCTGAAGATGATGCTTTAAATGAGGATTACCCAAAAATGATGAAGAAGATGCTGAAATTTTTTAAAACAGATGCTTAAAATGTTAAATTTGTGCACAAAATGATGAAGGTGATAAAGAGATGAGGCTTAAAGATGCTCCTGAAAAGGACGACGCTGCAGAAAAAGGATAAGGAAGGCGCCAAAAATCCTGACCGTGCTGCAGACAGTGCTGATTATCAGTTGATGAAATGATGAAGATGATGCTGAAGATTATGAGGATGCTAAAACTGCTTATTTGTTTGTGCTAGGAATGAAAAAGAAAGAGCTAAAAATGCTAGAAATGATGAAGATGATGCTGAAGAAGAGGAGACACAAAAGAGACGATAAAAATAAAAGATATTTAATTTGCAGAATGAATTGTGTTAGACTAAATATTCTATTTTTATTTCATTTAATTCAGAAAAAAATGCATTTTTTTATGACTTTGTTTACATGTTTTTATTTCACCCTGAGATGGAGTTTCCATGTGTCACAGATATCTGGAGTCCCTCTCTCCCATTAAAGCTCTTGAATTAGAACAAAGAGCTTTACTTCCACCCATGCAGGCGTCTGATCCCTCTCTGCAGCGCACCGCCTGAACGCAGCGCTCCTCTCCGAACGTCAGCTTCCTGTTTAGTGGAGTACTTAAAGCGTGCACTCTGCAGCCCGGCCGGCGTCCTTGCCCACACGCTCTCAGAGCACGCTGCAAATGATTATATCACATTGCTAATTTATTGTCCGGGCTTTTAAAAGTTTGAGAAGCTTTTTATACTTACAAGTGGTACACAGCTTGCACACACACACACACACACACACACACACGCACGCACAGAGTGAACATACACAGCATTACCACATATTATTACTAATTTATCAGCGCTGGAGTTGCTGCTTTTAAAACTTTGAAAAGCGTCTCTTTTTGAAGGTATTGTGTGTTTTTGCGAGCGGCAGCAGCCTCGGGCTTCACTTTGTAAAACAAGCTGCTCCCTCTGCGACCTCAACCTGCAATATTTACCCAGAATGCATCAAGTTCTCCACAATAACAAAAAGTAATCTCAATCCAAATGTCAGGGGCAGCGGGTGGAGTAGAGAGAGGGGGGGGGGGTTTAAGACGGAGGAAAAGTCTGCAGCAGGAGCCCGAGGCGAGGGCTGAGGAGGGCAGGAAGTGAGAGATGTGTCAGCTTTGATGAAATGATGCTTTCTCATTACCGCGCTGCCTGAAAGGTAACAGGAGCCTCTTTGTGCGGGTAACACCACTACAGAGTCACTCTGAGGCCGAGTGTGACTCTGAAGATGAACACTCACTGAGTGAGTCCTCTTATTGAGACCTCTAACGTCAGACGTCCAGCTGTAGGGATACGTCTGCAGGGTAGACTCGTATAAGACTTCCATCAGATCCGAGTCCGGTCCATCTCTGACCCGCTGCGGCCCGTTTTCAGAACGCAGCACGGAGCAGGACCTCCAGACAGCTGGAGTCATGTGACCGAGGTTTCCCCGCTGTAATCCCTGAATCAAGGATTCTCCTCCTCCTCCTCTCCTCATCCATGTTGTCTTTCTGCCGGAACGCAATGGAGCGGATCCAGTGGAAGTTAACACAATGACTAAAATAGAAACCTATCAGATCTGGTGCTGTGACCGATCGGAGATGGACCGGACACGGATCTGGTGGACTTTGCCCTTCAGGATGTTTCTATAACTGCTTTAGTTTAGGGTTGTATCTGCTGGACTTTCTGCAGTCCTCAGACGTCCGCCAAATCAGCGCCACGGCACTCACCATTTGATTGGTGCTAATGCTAGCTGCGGTTACTGCTGCCTGTATTCCTTGAGGCAGTGTTGTAGTCCAGTCACCAAACCTCGAGTCCGAGTCAAGTCCAAAGTCCTCAGTGTTCGAGTCCGAGTCACTAGAGAACAATCCGAGTCGAGTCCCTCGCTCTGAATGGAACACATTTTATGAAACATACAAAAATCTAACACGAACATTGAAACAGTCTGTATCAATATAGAAGCCCGAGTCCTCCTCTCTATCATCTGAGTCCTTATGCAGTCAATGCTTGAGTCCGAGTCCTACACCGAATCATCAGTAATCGAGTCCAAGTGGAGTCACAAGTCCTGCGAAACAGGACTCAAATCCAAGTCCTTGAACTGATCACTACAACCCTGCCTTGAGGTTACAATGTTACAATGTTACAATGTTACAATCTCATTTAGCAGATACTTTTATCCAAAGTGACATACATACAAGAACAAGAACAACACAAGCAAAGATCTAGACAAGAGGAAACAAGATCAGTAAGAGGAACAAAGAGCTTCAAGTCCATTTGGGTGCAGGTACTGCCAAGCAGTGTAAAGGCAATGCTCAGTCCATAGGGACTTGGCTTGGGAACCGAAGGGTCGCCGGTTCGAGTCCCAGTATGGACGAAGTTTGGCAAGTGGACTGGTGGCTGGAGAGGTGCTGGTTCACTTGCCTGGGCACTGCCGAGGTGCCCTTTAGCAAGGCACCAAACCCACAACTGCTCTGGGTGCGCTGGTTGACGGCAGCATCCTCACTCTGACATTTCTCCCTAAGCATGTTCACTACATGTGTGTGTGCATGACTGTATGTATATACCAAAAAAAACTGTGTGTGTAGCATGACCAAAAATAGCATGAGTGAAAAATTGAATTTCACCCCTGGGGATCAATAAAGTACCTTTCTTCTTCTTCTTAAAAGTAAATAAGGAACATCTACAATGAAGCAACCAAACCATTTAAGACCTTCCATTATCATCATCAACAATTAACATCACCACAATAATGACCAAAGTACCAAGTGCTGGGTCACTCCAGACCTGAACACAGAGTCCCAGAGTAGAGCAGGACAGTGAGAGTCAACTGTAGCTGGAAGACATGATCTGCCCCTGGGGACAACAGTGGAGAACAGTCTAGCTAAGCGCATAGTGCTTCTTAAAGAGCTGGGTCTTTAGCTGTCAGGGTAACTTAAAGATCAGTTGTGTTAAAACTTGAGGACTTTTTTTCCTCCTTGCATGTTTTGAAAGTTGCATCATGTTCTCCTCTGAAACCTTGAAAAACATCCACACCGGTGATGCCATCTTTACTCTCTGGTTAGCTTGTTGCGGTCGCGCTTCTTCTTCTTCTCTCAGTGTAGTGGCAGATAATGAATATCTATATATCTGTAAGTAACTCATAAATCATTTAGTGACATAAACTCATCGTTAGTGTTCGGATTAACACGATTTAGATGACCGTAAATTCAGGTGACATGTTTCAGATTTCCCCCTGAAGGCCAGAAGTTGAACTCTCTCTTCTTTTAACATTATAGGAGGAAAATCAAACAAACAAAGTGTCCATGTTTATTTAAACTCATGGTTTCCATCGGTACGGTCGCCCCCCCTCGTTGATGTTTCCATTTAATGGATGACTTTTGATGAAATTCGACTTCTTTGTGTGTAAAAATGTCACCGGTGTTCTTGAAAAGCTTAGAGCAGTAATACTAGTTTCAAATATCAGTCGGTCCTCCGCTGTGCAGCTGTTCAGACCACACACACACACACACACACACACACACACACACACACACACACACACACACACACACACACACACAGGTAATCCCCCAGCTCAGCTCGGAGCTCTCGGTCTAATCGTGGACGAAGCCTCTCTGAGTGTCCACACCTCCACGGCTCGTTGAATCCTATTGGCTCAGGCAGCCAGAGCAAATAACCGTTTAACACACTCACACTGCCGCCATGTGTGTGTGTGTGTTTGTGCCAGGCTGTGTGTGTGTGTGTGCACAATGTGACCAAACAATTGTCTCTTTTTATTTACTGGGAGGATGTGTTGATGTTAAAAGGCCAGTCTCCGGCTGCCATGCTGCTTTTCGTTTGACTTGCTCTTTATACAACGACCCACCCGCAACCCTCGCCGCCACCGCCGCCGCCTCCTCCGCCGCCGCCTCCTCACACAGCTCAGAGCCGGCGGGTGGTTTGATTGAGTTTTACAGGCGATACTGAAAGCATGTGGCTCTCTCCGCTCTTTTCTCAATGTAGCAGAAGAGCAAAGTGTCGTGTCGTTACTCGCTGCTTGATGAAGCGTCTTCCTCGCAGCGCTGACACGGAGCTGACACCGTCATACGCTCAAGCCGGCGCTGACAGGACGACATTTCTGAGGTCAGGGAGCAGAGAGGAGGGTCAGAGAGAGAGAAGAAGAAGAAGAGGAGGCCTTGAGGAAGAAAGGGAGGACAGAAAAAGAAATGCCAGGGCTGAGTTTAAGGACCTGAGAGCTGTCAGAAGACGAGCGGAGGGATGTCCTCGGGGGAACTGAGGAACATGCTGGCAGTGGAAAATTCCTCTTACATTAAATTACAGATGATACTGCTCAGAATATCCTGCATATGGCACAGGAATAGAAACATATATTGCTCTGAGGTGAAAATGTTGAAGTGGATGTACTTGCAATGACTGTACTCTGCTGCTGCTGATAGTTACCCTCAGTATCTCCTCTGTCTCAAGGTCCAGCTCATAAAACACACAGCAGGGAGGATATTACAGCTCACACACGCTCACTACGTTTGTCTCTCTGTGCAGTTTGCTCTTGTTTTGTGTCTGAAGGTGGAGATGAGCTGTCAGCATCAGAGCTCTCTGCTGCACAGAGCAGGTAGGTATTGGAAATAACTCGTCTCACTCTGTCTTTGTTCTATTTCTCATAGCTAACAAATAACTGTCAGAGCAAGCATGCAGGACACCTCATCGTCAAGTTTACTGATGATTCTGTGATTGTCTCCCTGCATGACAATAACAGCCCGGACCATGGCCCTGTGGTGGAAGGATTTATACAATGGTCTGAGGATCAACTCTGGGAAGACAAAGGAGCTTGTCATTGATTTAAGAAGACTCCCACTGCCTTCTCCCCTGTTTTTATTAATGATCTAGAAGTGGACATTGTGATTAAGCATAAATATCGTGGCACTTTTATTGATGACAAACTGACATTGGAGCACCAGGTCGACACTGTCTGTGAAAAGGTCCACCAAAGAATGTTCTTTTATCGGACACTCAGGGGTCTGAATGTCGACACGACTTTAATGAAGATGTTTTATTGAATCGCTTTTAACCTTTTCAATGGTGTCCTGGTACGGGTCAACAAGTCTAAAAAATAAAGATAGACTGCAGGCTACTGTGAAGTTGTGCATGTCAAGCCTTCACCGAGCCAGGACCCTCAGCAGAGCCTGGTCCATCATGGCTGACCCGTGCCATCCTCTTTTTCATGAATTTTGCCGGCTTCCCTCAGGCCGAAGATTCTCAATGCCAAAAAGCCGGACAAATAGGAAGAGGAACTCTTTTGTCCTGGTAGCAGCTAGTCTGCTTTACGATGCTGCATAGCTGTTGTTTCTATGTTCTGTTTTGAATGTTTTGATGTTGGTGGGACTTGTTGTACTGTTTCGTTTATGTCACCGCTGACTGAAAGACAAATTGCACCCCGGGGATAATAAAGAAACCTTGAACCTTGAGCTACCAACTGCTAACCATCAAAGGAGAATGGAATAGAATGGAACACATCAAAGGAGAATGGAACGGAACACATCAAAGGAGAATGGAACGGAACACATCAAAGAAGAATGGAATAGAACACATCAAAGAAGAATGGAACACATCAAAGGAGAATGGAATAGAATGGAACACATCAAAGGAGAATGGAACAGAACACATCAAAGAAGAATGGAACACATCAAAGGAGAATGGAATAGAACACATCAAAGAAGAATGGAACACATCAAAGGAGAATGGAATAGAATGGAACACATCAAAGGAGAATGGAACAGAACACATCAAAGAAGAATGGAACACATCAAAGGAGAATGGAATAGAACACATCAAAGGAGAATGGAATAAAACACATCAAAGAAGAATGGAATAGAACACATCAAAGGAGAATGGAATAGAACACATCAAAGGAGAATGGAATAAAACACATCAAAGGAGAATGGAATAGAACACATCAAAGAAGAATGGAACAGAACACATCAAAGAAGAATGGAACACATCAAAGGAGAATGGAATAGAATGGAACACATCAAAGGATAATGGAATAGAATGGAACACATCAAAGGAGAATGGAATAGAATAGAACACATCAAAGAAGAATGGAACACATCAAAGGAGAATGGAATAGAACACATCAAAGAAGAGTGGAACACATCAAAGGAGAATGGAACAGAAGACATCAAAGGAGCATGGAACGGAACACATCAAACAAGAATGGAACAGTACACATCAAAGGAGTATGGAACAGTACACATCAAAGGAGAATGGAACAGTACACATCAAACAAGAATGGAACAGTACACATCAAAGGAGAATGGAACGGAACACATTAAAGGAGAATGGAATGGAATGCTGCCGGTCAGGATTCTTATTTGAATAACAACCCGCTCACTTTACATTATCCCTTTTATTAAATTAATATTTATAGACTTTATTTACAGATATGATCATTTTACGTCACGTGTGCTGATGGTAAAACGTTTGTTTGACTGTAAGGGATGCATGGTCATTCTCTTGAATGCATCAAACACGCCTACATACACAGAGACGTTATTTGCATCCATGTTTGAGGTGCATTTAACTCTTTACATGCACTTTGCTGCGCAGTGATGCTGTCTCACTCCACAGGTTTCATAGGCCCTGTTTTTGTCTCTGTCACTCCTTCATGTTTTCATAAAACAGAAACTGAAGAAGTTAAAAAGACTGGAGTGAAAGGTGAAAATAACCAGCTAAAGCAGGCAGGAGGAGTATCATCAGTGGCTCAGTTTTTTTCCCATAATGCACTGTGACAGCCTGTAATCACTGACCGCTCTGTGAGTAATTGAAGAGACTTTCTCTCGGTGCAGCGTGATCCGATCTGAGATTCGGAGCTCCGCTGAGACGAGGAGGAAGTGCTCCTTGTAAGAAAACGACACAGTCCTCAAAACCCCGAGCGTCGTCTGTCAGGCAGCAGAACGCTCCGTACAGCAGTCAGCACTTGTTCGTGTCACGGCGCCGGCTCTCAGGAACACGGCGGGCCGGCGTGCGCGGGGCGGAGGCTGACTACGCCGCAAATACCAGCTGCCAATCGTCACGCTCGTGACCTTTTCTATGATTCCTCAGCCTCCAAGGAGAGGAAGTCACGGAGCTGCCTTTAAATACACTCCTCTTCTTCTTCTTCTTCTACACTCCTCTCTCTTCTTCTACACTCTCCTCTCTTCTTCTACACTCTCCTCTCTTCTTCTACACTCTCCTCTCTTCTTCTACTCTCCTCTCTTCTTCTACTCTCCTCTCTTCTTCTACACTCCTCTTCTTCTATACTCCTCTCTTCTTCTACTCTCCTCTCTTCTTCTACTCTCCTCTCTTCTTCTACTCTCCTCTCTTCTTCTACTCTCCTCTCTTCTTCTACACTCCTCTTCTTCTACACTCTCCTCTCTTCTTCTACACTCTCCTCTCTTCTTCTACACTCTCCTCTCTTCTTCTACTCTCCTCTCTTCTTCTACACTCCTCTCTTCTTCTACTCTCCTCTCTTCTTCTACTCTCCTCTCTTCTTCTACACTCCTCTTCCTCTATACTCCTCTCTTCTTCTGCACTCCTCTTCTTCTATACTCCTCTCTTCTTCTACACTCCTCACTTCTTCTACTCTCCTCTCTTCTTCTACACTCTCCTCTTCTACACTCCTCTCTTCTTCTACACTCCTCTCTTCTTCTACACTCCTCTTCTACACTCCTCTTCTTCTACACTCTCTTCTTCTACACTCCTCACTTCTTCTACTCTCCTCTCTTCTTCTACACTCTCTTCTTCTACACTCCTCACTTCTTCTACTCTCCTCTCTTCTTCTACACTCTCTTCTTCTACACTCCTCTCTTCTTCTACTCTCCTCTCTTCTTCTACACTCTCTTCTCTTCTTCTACTCTCCTCACTTCTTCTACACTCCTCTCTTCTTCTACACTCCTCTTCTACTCTCCTCTCTTCTTCTACACTCCTCTCTTCTTCTACTCTCCTCACTTCTTCTACACTCCTCTCTTCTTCTACACTCTCTTCTCTTCTTCTACTCTCCTCACTTCTTCTACACTCCTCTCTTCTTCTACACTCCTCTCTTCTTCTACACTCCTCTCTTCTTCTACTCTCCTCTCTTCTTCTACACTCCTCTTCTTCTATACTCCTCTCTTCTTCTACACTCCTCACTTCTTCTACTCTCCTCTCTTCTTCTACACTCCTCTCTTCTTCTACACTCCTCTCTTCTTCTACACTCCTCTTCTACACTCCTCTCTTCTACACTCCTCTTCTTCTACACTCCTCTCTTCTTCTACTCTCCTCACTTCTTCTACACTCCTCTCTTCTTCTACACTCTCTTCTCTTCTTCTACTCTCCTCACTTCTTCTACACTCCTCTCTTCTTCTACACTCCTCTCTTCTTCTACACTCCTCTCTTCTTCTACTCTCCTCTCTTCTTCTACACTCCTCTTCTTCTATACTCCTCTCTTCTTCTGCACTCCTCTTCTTCTATACTCCTCTCTTCTTCTACACTCCTCACTTCTTCTACTCTCCTCTCTTCTTCTACACTCTCCTCTTCTACTCTCTTCTCTTCTTCTACTCTCCTCTCCTCTTCTACACTCCTCTTCTTCTACACTCCTCTTCTACACTCCTCTTCTTCTACACTCTCTTCTTCTACACTCCTCACTTCTTCTACTCTCCTCTCTTCTTCTACACTCTCTTCTTCTACACTCCTCACTTCTTCTACTCTCCTCTCTTCTTCTACACTCCTCACTTCTTCTACTCTCCTCACTTCTTCTACACTCCTCTCTTCTTCTACACTCCTCTCTTCTTCTACTCTCCTCTCTTCTTCTACACTCTCTTCTCTTCTTCTACTCTCCTCACTTCTTCTACACTCCTCTCTTCTTCTACACTCTTCTTCTACACTCCTCTTCTTCTACACTCTTCTCTTCTACTCTCTCTTTTCCTTTCTTTCTCTTTCTTCCTCCCCTCCATCTTTCTGTTCTTTCATTTTTCCTCCCCTGAAGTCAAAGTAAACAAACGAACAGATCTTCATGATACTGAGTCATAAGATCTGCTGAGCACTTGAACGCCTCACGCCTCCTTCATGAACTGCGAGCAGGAAGCCCGGTTGCCTGTATGTCTCCTCCTCCTCCTCCTCCTCTTCCTCCTCTTCTTTGATCACTCTTCCTCCTGTTGAGGAAAAGAAAACATCTGTGACTAACGAAGTAAAGTCGTCACCTGAGCGCCGGGCCTCCTGAGCGCCGAGCTTCGTCATCCAGAGCCGGACGTCACCGGGACAAACAAGACGGCGAGCGATGCTTCAGCTGCTGCGTGACAGGCATGACCGATGACGGACGAGTGAACGCCGCGCTCCCTCGTTTTTCCAGTTCCCCGTTCCTGCGGCGCCGCGAATCGATGTCATTTGTACCGAAAGTTGTGGAGGAGAGAAAAGTTGTTGGACTGTGAAGCACCGGGGGGATTTCTTCTCTGCCTTTACTTCCCTTTCTCTTCAGCTGTCAATCAAAGCGGCGCTGGAGGTGAAGGGGGGCGGGACGTTCTCCTTCTTCTTCTTTGTTTTTTTTATTCCAACACAAACAATAACAACTCTCCATACATCTGAGAGAGACTCGCGGGGAATAAGAAAAACAAACAGCGCTCGGTGCCGTCGCCCTTCGGCCCTGCAGAGAAGACTTTCAGAGGACACATGAAGTCTGGATCCAGACTCTGAAGTCTCCGCCTGACTCCCCTGCAGGTGTTTACATCCTGGATCAGAGTCTGCGGGCTGGAAGGAGAGAGCGCTGTGTTCTTACCTGCAGAGCGCTGTCTTTACATCAGCGAGTGTTGGTGTGTGAGTCACTGATGGAAACAAGACCCTGGATGTTTGTTTGTGTTGTCTTTACACACCTCGCTCTGCAGGATTCAGGAAACACAGGTCGTCCTGGAGCTTAGATCAAGTTTTAGAGGTACAGGATTACACAGAAACAAACGTGATCAGTGTCCAACACCGCCTCTGATGATGTGTACATTTAAAGTTCCTCCTTCTGATACCTGAGACGATTTAAAACAAGATCATGAATCATAAGAAACTCAGAGGATGAACCCTGACACCTGGGTCTATGTTTTACTGATGTTATGATGATACTTCAAAAATGACTCAGAAGTTACTTTAGTGTTTTTATTGATTTATTTATATTTTTAAAAAATCTCTAAGATTAATTTTCCCCACACAATAATTCACTGTTGGACTTCAATGTTAATTCAACCTACAGCCGGGTTAGAATATACTGTCGACACAGGGTGAGAGGGTCAGCTTGATGTCAGATTCACTGAAATACTGACGTTATTTTTATTTAGCTGTTTTAATGGGAAACAGGTAACATCCATAAAATTTTAGAATTTGATTTAATGTTTTTATTTTTTTATTTTATTTATGTTGTATTAATAATTTACTTTTATACCTTTTATATGTTTTTTTTAAATGTATTTAATTTTAATAATTAGATTGAATTATTTTAATTTTTGTTTTTATTCTTCCAACATTGTTTTCTTTTCTTTTCTTTGTCTTCTTCACATTTCTCTTTTATTGTCTTT
>NC_048279.1:37918762-37984572 GCF_009762535.1 Notolabrus celidotus
AAGAGAACGTAACGGGACCAGAAACTTATGATAAGGCTAGCATAGAAATCACACTTCCAACTAGTGTTCATGCCGAGTATTGCAGAGCGACGTGCTCACAACAAAGCACGAGTATGTCGCGCTCATGATGAGTTGGTGTAGAGTCAAAATAAATGTCTAAACCAGGAGTGAGCTTTGCTTGCAGTTTTTCCCAGTGGCCATGCAAGGTATTGCAACAACTTCTGAGTTGATGTACTGCTCATTGTGTTGTGAATTCTTAAAACCTTTTAAAGTCTTTTTTTTTTCATTTTTTTAAGGTTTCTCTTGCAGGTCTTTTTTTTTGTCTTTCTTGATCACTTTCATTTCTCTTTTGTGTCTTTTGTGTATGCGTCGTGTCTCTTTCATAACTCTCTTGTCTCTTTTACGTGTCTTTCGTATCTCTTTCCTGTCTCTTGTGTGTGTCTTCCCTATCTTTTTTGCAGGTCTTTCGTGGCTCGATTGTGTCTCTTTCTTGCATATTTCTCGTGTCTCTTGCATATCTCTTTGTTGTCTCTTTTCGTGTGTCTTTCACGTGTCCTTATCTCTGTTGTGTCTTTCATGTCTCTTGTGTCTTTCTCATGTGTCCTGTCTCTTTCATATCCCTTTTATGTCTCTGTGTCTCTTTCGTATCTCTTTCTGGTCTCTTTCATTCGTATCTCACGTGTTTTCGTATCTCTGTTGTGCCTTTTTTGTCTGTGTCTTTCACGTGTCTTTTTCGTATCTCTTAGGCATGTCTTTCGTATGTATTTCTTGTGTGTCTTCCGTATCTCTTTTGTGTCTCAACTTGTGAGTCTTTTTTATCTATTGCGTCTCTTTATAGTGTCTTTTTAGTGTCTTTCGTTTGTCGTCCGTATCTCCTTCAAGTGTGTCTCTGTAACTATTTTGTATCTCTGCCTTGTCTCTTTTGTGTCTTTCATGTCTCTTTCATTGGTATTTTGCGTGTTTTTGTATCTCTTTGGCGTATCTTTCGAGTCTCTTTCGTGTCTCATTTCGTGGGTCTTGTGTCTTTTGTGTGTCTTTCATGTCTCTTTCATTCGTATGTCACGTGTTATCATATCTCAGTTGTGCCTTTTTTGTCTGTGTCTTTCACGTGTCTTTTTCGTATCTCTTTGGCATGTCTTTCGTATGTATTTCTCGTTTGTCTACCGTATCTCTTTTGTGTCTTTTGTGTATGCGTCGTGTCTCTTTCATAACTCCCTCTTGTCTCTTTTATCTCCTTCAAGTGTGTCTCTGTAACTCTTTTGTATCTCTGCCTTGTCTCTTTTGTGTCTTTCATGTCTCTTTCATTGGTATTTTGCGTGTTTTTGTATCTCTTTGGCGTATCTTTCGTGTCTCATTTCGTGAGTCTTTCTTTATCTGTTGCGTCTCTTTTTAGTGTCTCTTTCGTTTGTCATCCGTATCTCCTTCATGTGTCTTTCGTATCTCTTTTTTGTGTCTTTCATGTCTCTCTCATTCGTATTTTGTTTGTTTTCGTATCTCTTTGGCTTCTCTTTCATGTGTTTCATATCTCTTTCTTGTCTCTTTTTGTGCCTTTCGTATCTCTTGCTTCTCTTTCTTGCATATTTCTCGTGTCTCTTGCATATCTCTTTGTTGTCTCTTTTCGTGTGTATTTCACGTGTCCTTATCTCTTTTGTGTCTTTCTCTTGTGTCCTGTCTCTTTCATATCTCTTTTATGTCTCCGTGTCTCTTTCGTATCTCTTTCTGGTCTCTTTTCGTGTGTCTTTCGTATCTCTGTTGTGTCTTTCTTGTGTCTTTTGTGTGTCTTTCATGTCTCTTTCATTCATATTTCATGTGTTATCATATCTCTCTTATGCCTTTTTTGTCTGTGTCTTTCACGTGTCTTTTTCGTATCTTTTAGGCATGTCTTTCGTATGTATTTCTTGTGTGTCTTCCGTATCTCTTTTGTGTCTCATTTCCTGAGTCTTTTTTAATCTATTGCGTCTCTTTATAGTGTCTTTCATTTGTCGTCCGTATCTCCTTCAAGTGTGTCTCTGTAACTCTTTTGTATCTCTGCCTTGTCTCTTTTGTGTCTTTCGTGTCTCTTTCATTGGTATTTTGCATGTTTTTGTATCTCTTTGGCGTATCTTTCGTGTGTCTTTTGTGTCTCTATTGTGTCTCCTTCATGTGTATTTCTTAAGTCTCTTTCGTGTCTCATTTCGTGGGTCTTTATCTGTTGCCGTATCTCCTTCATGTGTCTCTGTAACTCCTTCATGTGTCTTTTGTATCTCTTTTTTTGTGTCTTTCATGTCTCTCATTCGTATTTTGTGTGTTTTCGTATCTCTTTGGCTTCTCTTTCATGTGTTTCGTATCTCTTTCGTATCTCTTTTGTGTCTTACTTGTGTCTTACTTGTGTCTTTTGTGTCTTTCATGTCTCTTTCATTCCTATTTCACGTGTTATCATATCTCTGTTGTGCCTTTTTTGTCTGTGTCTTTCACGTGTCTTTTTCGTATCTCTTTGGCATGTCTTTCGTATGTATTTCTTGTGTGTCTTCCGTATCTCTTTTGTGTCTCAATTTGTGAATCTATTGCTTCTCTTTATAGTGTCTTTCGTTTGGCATCCGTATCTCCTTCAAGTGTGTCTCTGTAACTCTTTTGTATCTCTGCCTTGTCTCTTTTGTCTCTTTCATGTCTCTTTCATTGGTATTTTGCATGTTTTTGTATCTCTTGCGTCTCTTTCGTGTCTCATTTCGTGAGTCTTTCTTTATCTGCTGCGTCTCTTTTTAGTGTCTCTTTCGTTTGTCATCCGTATCTCCTTCATGTATCTTTCGTATCTCTTTTTTTGTGTCTTTCATGTCTCTCTCATTCGTATTTTGTGTGTTTTCGTATCTCTTTGGCTTCTCTTTCATGTGTTTCATATCTCTTTCTTGTCTCTTTTTGTGCCTTTTGTATCTCTTGCTTCTCTTTCTTGCATATTTCTCGTGTCTCTTTTGTGTCTCGATGGCGTCTTTCATGTCTCTTTCATTCGTATTTATCGTGTTTTCGTATCTCTTTGGCGTCTCTTTCATGTGTCTTCAGTGTCTCTTGAATCTCTTTCGTGTCTCAATTCGTGAGTCTTTCTTTATCTGTTGCGTCTCTTTATATTGTCTTTTTAGTGTCTTCGTATCTCCTTCATGTGTCTCTGTAAGTCTTTCGTGTGTCTTTGTTCTTTCAGAAGTCGTTTTGTGTCTTCTAGCCGCTCTCATGTCTTTCTTCAGTCATTATTTTATTGTTAGTAGCTCCTTTTGTCTCTAGTGATTCATCTTGTGTGTCTTTGTTGTGTCTTTTTGTCCTCTGTAGTTTATTTCGTAGTGTCTATAAAGTGAACTGGATTAATCACGGTGTCTTTCGTGACCACATTAAAGCACACATCCTCTAAAGCCTGTTCTTCTCGGTGTCATGTTGTCTGTGATATTCACTCAGAGAAACATCTCTACATCAGAGAGAATAAGGTCATATATATTTAAATAAGCGTGTTCATCTCCGTCACTGTCACCTGACGGTAATGTGACGGCGTCTGGTTGAAGAAACACGGTGAACCAAAGCTGACTGTTAATGTGATTTCCTTTAAGATAGTGTTTCAGTGAAGCCGGTGTAAATGTGATTTATGCTCCGCGGCACAGCGAGTGTGATCCCACATCATTTATCTTCAAGTGTGACTATTTTCCATCCATTAATTCTGCAGAAATCAGTCTGGGGGCGAGGAATCAGATCGGAGCGTACCGAGCCGCCGCCGCAGCAGCAGCAGTGGGGGGTTCTGGGAAATAACACCGGAGCAAAATGGTTCAATTAGCCTGTCAGTTTACATCTCAAATCAGGAGACAGTTTTCATCACGGGCAGAGATTATCAGGTTTAATGCCTCCACTGATGATGTGTTACATGGAGGAGGAGACAACACAGAACATGAAATAATAATAATAATAATAATAATCATAAACAAGGTAATAATAATAATAATAATAATAATAATAATAATGATAATAATAATAATAATAATAATAATAATAATAATAATAATAGTAATATTAAACAATTATCATAAACGGTAATAATATAATATAGTAATCATTATTATTATTATGATAATAAACAGGATAATAATTATAATTAGATTAGATTTAATGTCATTGAGCTTGTAACAGGTACAATGAAAGCAATAATAAAATATAGAGAGCATCTAACCAGAAGTGCTTAGCAGTAAGTTAAATAACAATAATAATACAGACTACACAAATATGACTTTGAATTTCTAGACTAGGGGTGAGCCCGACTAAAGATTTGCTTAGTGGAATCTGATTCATCAGATTTTGCCCGTAGTGGATGAATAGTGGAATGTTTGTTTTTCCTTATTGACCCAAAGTCTGCATGATGGTGACCACATGACAATATTACACATAACCCTTTACAATTAAGAGACTCAGAGCTTAAAGTCAAAGGGACAACAGAATATTATAAGTATAAAACTTAGATTTTTAAATCTATATTACAAAAACAACGAGGTGATGAAGGAGAGAAAACTCAAATAAGACCACCATCAGTTAAACATGGAACAACGCTCCACTATAGAGAGAGGAATCAGGAGATATTTAAACAGTGTTCACACAGCAGAGAGCAGCACTGCAGAGGGTAGTCTGTCCAACTTAAGACTAAACATTTGTATAATGTTCAAAATCAAACCTGAACCAGCTAAAGGGTTTTTAAATCTCTTAACAGAACCTTTTAAAACAGTCTTTCATCTCGTCTTTGTCCGCTTGAGTCTTTTCAAACTGTACGTGAGGAAAACCATCGTGTGTACGGGCAGAAGTGCGCTCCTGTCTTTGTTGACTGTAAATCCTGTCTTTGAGAATATCCTCTCTGATGGTGTGGAGGTGGATGGGATGCTGTGGATTGTTTTTGAGGCTTCAGACAGCTTTGGGGTATCCCTCCTGGTTCTTTTGGCCCCGTACAGTTTTTGTGTGGTCCGGTAATCCTTGATCTCACAGCCCTCTTCATGAAACTGCTCCTCATCTTCATCACTAGTTTTTAGGATCAACTGAAGTTTGATTTCCTGACATTTTGAACCATGTATGGGTTATAATAATAATAATAGTGAATAATAAAAAGGTTAATAATAAGAGAATACAGTTATGATAATAAATAGGACAATTATAATTAATCATAATGATAATTTTTACAATAATTCTAATACAATAAAAATTGGAGATAATTAAATTGACACCAAACAGGCCAGAAATAAAAACACTGACAGTTTCCCTGACTGAAAGGCAGTGTGTGTAAAATGCTGAGTTTTGAAATCCTGAAGTTTTAACGAGGATAAAAGTGCCGAAGGGGATTCTAAAAATATACGAGATAGTGGGGAAACTGCGTCTGATAGCTATGAAGATAACGCTGTGGATATGAAGACAGGCAGCAGATTATGAAGATGCTGAAAATGCTGATTTGGTGGTTTATTAAAAAGCTTATTACCCTACATTGTGCTTCAGTGTCTTGTGTTCCCCTGTCAGGATTCTATTCCACAGAGTCACCTGCTTACCAAACATTACCCCTTCCATTAGATACTGCTGAACATCCTGAATGACATCAGAAATGTTGTAGAGGACGAAAATACTGAAGGTTTGGATAACCAATGAATAACCAAGGAGACAATCCCAAAGCTGAAATGTAAGAGGAAATGTTAAATATGCTGTAGATTATGTTAAAAATGCCACAACATGCTGAAAATGAGCATGCAGATAATGCAGATGATGCTGCAGATACTGAAGATAGTGCTGAAGAGGATAAATACACTGAAGATAATAAAGAAGGTGATAAAATCCTGAAGACGATGCTGAAAATGCTGAATGTAGGCTGCTGAAGATGATGCTTGAAATGAGGATTACCCAAAAATGATGAAGAAGATGCTGAAATTTTTTAAAGGTGACATATCACGCTTTTTTCATCAACATATATTGGTCTAAGAGGTCCCCAAAACATGTCTTTAAAGTTTATGCTCAAAAAAACACTTTGAAATCAGATTCTGGTCTGCCTGAAAACCCCTCTTCTTCATTCCTCATCAGAACAGTCTGTTTTCTCTCTGACCACGCCCCCTCAGGAAGTGGATGTGCCTCGGCTCTCCAGCACGTTGATCTAATGTTTACATGTTGGCTGAATATACACGGCTGCTCACAGACCCGCGTTACTTCAACCCTCTGAATCTGATCCAGAATCTGATCCTGACGGAGAGGCGCCTGCAGCAGGACCTTTCTGAACCATTGGTCACAGATTTAGTGTTTCTTGTTGTTTTATTTGTCAGTATGTCGACGTGTGTCTTGGTACACAGCTACCAACATGTAGCTATGTGGCTATGCTAACTAGCGCTAGCACTTATCCATGATAAATAAAAATCCTCCACTAGATCTTCAAATCTGCAGACGTGGGGAGTAAAACCGACCTCTGCCAGAAAGGCAGCGGGACCTTTTATGAAGGATTGGTCACAGATTTAGTGTTTCTTGTTGTTCTATTTGTCAGTATGTCGACGTGTGTCTTGGTACACAGCTACAGCTACGACATGTAGCTATGTTGCTATGCTAACTAGCGCTAGCACTTATCCATGACAAATAAAAATCATCCACTAGATCTTCAAATCTGCAGACGTGGGGAGTCAAAGCGACCTTTGTGTTTATTAAGACAGCCTACAACTAGCATGCCTCCCTCCTAAGCTCCTTGTTAGCACACATGTGTGCAGGGAATGAAAAACGGAGGAGGGGTTGAGTTGTATTTTATACAGTCTATGGGCTGAACAAGCTCCGAGCTCTGACTTCCTGTTACAGACCGGATATTGTTGTTACGTAACAAAAACACTGAAGTCTGAAACGGCTGGTTTCAGCACACATTTACAGAAAGGTGGAGAAATCAGAACAGGGGCAGAATGGAGTCTTTTCATTCTCGGGGGGTTTGTAGACAGGGACACAGATTTCAGGTAAAGAACCATTAAAAAGTCAATTTTGCATAATATGTCACCTTTAAAACAGATGCTTAAAATGTTAAATTTGTGCACAAAATGATGAAGGTGATAAAGAGATGAGGCTTAAAGATGCTCCTGAAAAGGACGACACTGCAGAAAAAGGATAAGGAAGGCGCCAAAAATCCTGACCGTGCTTCAGACAGTGCTGATTATCAGTTGATGAAATGATGAAGATGATGCTGAAGATTATGAGGATGCTAAAACTGCTTATTTGTTTGTGCTAGGAATGAAAAAGAAAGAGCTAAAAATGCTAGAAATGATGAAGATGATGCTGAAGAAGAGGAGACACAAAAGAGATGATAAAAACAAAAGATATTTAATTTGCAGAATGAATTGTGTTAGACTGAATATTATATTTTTATTTCATTTAATTCAGAAAAAAATGCATTTTTTTATGACTTTGTTTACATGTTTTTATTTCACCCTGAGAGGGAGTTTCCATGTGTCACAGATATCTGGAGTCCCTCTCTCCCATTAAAGCTCTTGAATTAGAACAAAGAGCTTTACTTCCACCCATGCAGGCGTCTGATCCCTCTCTGCAGCGCACCGCCTGAACGCAGCGCTCCTCTCCGAACGTCAGCTTCCTGTTTAGTGGAGTACTTAAAGCGTGCACTCTGCAGCCCGGCCGGCGTCCTTGCCCACACGCTCTCAGAGCACGCTGCAAATGATTATATCACATTGCTAATTTATTGTCCGGGCTTTTAAAAGTTTGAGAAGCTTTTTATACTTACAAGTGGTACACAGCTTGCACACACACACACACACACACACACACACACACACACACACACACACACACACACACACACACAGAGTGAACATACACAGCATTACCACATATTATTACTAATTTATCAGCGCTGGAGTTGCTGCTTTTAAAACTTTGAAAAGCGTCTCTTTTTGAAGGTATTGTGTGTTTTTGCGAGCGGCAGCAGCCTCGGGCTTCACTTTGTAAAACAAGCTGCTCCCTCTGCGACCTCAACCTGCAATATTTACCCAGAATGCATCAAGTTCTCCACAATAACAAAAGTAATCTCAATCCAAATGTCAGGGGCAGCGGGTGGAGTAGAGAGAGGGGGGGGGGTGGGGTTTAAGACGGAGGAAAAGTCTGCAGCAGGAGCCCGAGGCGAGGGCTGAGGAGGGCAGGAAGTGAGAGATGTGTCAGCTTTGATGAAATGATGCTTTCTCATTACTGCGCTGCCTGAAAGGTAACAGGAGCCTCTTTGTGCGGGTAACACCACTACAGAGTCACTCTGAGGCCGAGTGTGACTCTGAAGATGAACACTCACTGAGTGAGTCCTCTTATTGAGACCTCTAACGTCAGACGTCCAGCTGTAGGGATACCTCTGCAGGGTAGACTCATATAAGACTTCCATCAGATCCGAGTCCGCTCCATCTCTGACCCGCTGCGGTCCGTTTTCAGAACGCAGCACGGAGCAGGACCTCCAGACAGCTGGAGTCATGTGACCGAGGTTTCCCCTGCAGTACTCCCTGAATCAAGGATTCTCCTCCTCCTCCTCCTCTCCTCATCCATGTTGTCTTTCTGCCGGAACGCAACGGAGTGGATCCAGAGGAAGTTAACACATTGACTAAAATAGAAACGTATCAGATCTGGTGCTGTGACCGATCGGACACGGATCTGGTGGACTTTGCCCTTAAGGATGTTTCTATAACTGCTATAGTTTAGGGTTGTATCTGCTGGACTTTCTGCAGTCCTCAGACGTCCGCCAAATCAGCG
Organism: Notolabrus celidotus; assembly: GCF_009762535.1. Taxonomy (NCBI): domain Eukaryota; kingdom Metazoa; phylum Chordata; class Actinopteri; order Labriformes; family Labridae; genus Notolabrus; species Notolabrus celidotus. The sequence continues at coordinate 37,927,499 of NC_048279.1, forward strand.
CCACGGCACTCTACATTTGATTGGTGCTAATGCTAGCTGCGGGTACTGCTGCCTGTATTCCTTGAGGCAGTGTTGTAGTCCAGTCACCAAACCTTGAGTCCGAGTCAAGTCCAAAGTCCTCAGTGTTCGAGTCCGAGTCACTAGAGAACAATCCGAGTCGAGTCCCTCGCTCTGAATGGAACACATTTTATGAAACATACAAAAATCTAACATGAACATTGAAACAGTCTGTATCAATATAGAAGCCCGAGTCCTCCTCTCTATCATCTGAGTCCTTATGCAGTCAATGCTTGAGTCCGAGTCCTAGACCGAATCATCAGTAATCGAGTCCAAGTGGAGTCACAAGTCCTGCGAAACAGGACTCAAATCCGAGTCCTTGAACTGATCACTACAACCCTGCCTTGAGGTTACAATGTTACAATGTTACAATGTCATTTAGCAGATACTTCTATCCAAAGTGACGTACATACAAGAACAAGAACAACACAAGCAAAGATCTAGACAAGAGGAAACAAGATCAGAGTAACAAAGAGCTTCAAGTCCATTTGGGTGCAGGTACTGCCAAGCAGTGTAAAGGCAATGCTCAGTCCATAGGGACTTGGCTTGGCAACCGAAGGGTCGCCGGTTCGAGTCCCAGTATGGATGAAGTTTGGCAAGATTACTGGTGGCTGAAGAGGTGCTGGTTCACTTGCCTGGGCACTGCCGAGGTGCCCTTTAGCAAGGCACCAAACCCACAACTGCTCTGGGTGCGCTGGTTGACGGCAGTATCCTCACTCTGACATCTCTCCCTAAGCATGTTCACTGCATGTGTGTGTGTGCATGATTGTATGTATATACCAAAAAAACTGTCTGTGTAGCATGACCAAAAATTGAATTTCACCCCTGGGGATCAATAAAGTACCTTTCTTCTTCTTCTTAAAAGTAAATAAGGAACATCTACAATGAAGCAACCAAACCATTTAAGACCTTCCATTATCATCATCAACAATTAACATCACCACAATAATGACCAAAGTACCAAGTGCTGGGTCACTCCAGACCTGAACACAGAGTCCCAGAGTAGAGCAGGACAGTGTGAGTCAACTGTAGCTGGAAGACATGATCTGCCCCTGGGGACAACAGTGGAGAACAGTCTAGCTAAGTGCATAGTGCTTCTTAAAGAGCTGGGTCTTTAGCTGTCAGGGTAACTTAAAGATCAGTTGTGTTAAAACTAGGGGTGGGACTTTAACGCGTTAATTACGATTAATTAATTAGAAAAAAAATAACGCGTTAAAAAAATTAACGCATTTAATCGCAGTTTGCATTCAAAACAACGCGGAACGTTTGTCACTGCACGATTTCCTGGTACACCGATTACACTGGTGCACACGGGTGAGCTCGGCTAACCATAAACATACATACGCGGCTAACAGCTACCAAAAGCCCTGCCACTTCTGTCCCATGTGAGAGGCTGTTCTCACTTGCAGGTCACATAGTAACAAAAAAGAGAGCTGCCTTGAGCTCTGAAAATGTGAACAGGCTAGTTTGTCTAAGCAACTGGTTGAAACAGAGGGAGGCGAAATAGGCATGGAGGTATTGTGAGGCCAATGGGTTTGTTATTTTTTGCACTCACTAAAATGTTTATTGCACTGTTATAGCCTAATGTACAAAATAAGTTGTGCTCAGGGTATTTTGAGTTTAAAGGAGATTTAAGCCTGTCAAATGACCTTTTATATTTCTGGTTGTTTTACCAGAAGAAGAAAGAAGTAGAGATTGCACTTTATGTTGAATTGTTTGTTGTTTTTGTTTTTTACCATTTGAAGGCAAAACTGTTATGAAAAAGTACTAAAGTACTTAAAAATTGCACTTTAACTTTGGGTCAATTCAATTTTGGCCAGAGATATTTTCTTTCTCTGATTTGAATTGAAATGCAATTGAATTTATTTTTTCAGACATTAAAAGAGCTTGGGTTTACAGTATTCATGCCTGTGTCTTTTATTTGATTCAGTGTTCTACTAAAATCCATTTAAATTAAAAAATGTTGCTTTTGGGGGCAAATATTGTTATGCGATTAATCGAGATTAATTAATTACAAAGCCTCTAATTAATTACATTATTTTTTTTAATCGAGTCCCACCCCTAGTTAAAACTTCAGGACTTTTTTTCCTCCTTGCATGTTTTGCAAGTTGCATCATGTTCTCCTCTGAAACCTTGAAAAACATCCACAACGGTGACGCCATCTTTACTCTCTGGTTAGCTTGTTGCGGTCGTGCTTGTTCTTCGTCTCTCAGTGTAGTGGCAGATAATGAATATCTATATATCTGTAAGTAACTCATAAATCATTTAGTGACATAAACTCATGGAACTCGTGTTCGGATTAACACGATTTAGATGACCGTAAATTCAGGTGACATGTTTCAGATTTCCCCCTGAAGGCCAGAAGTTGAACTCTCTCTTCTTTTAACATTATAGGAGGAAAATCAAACAAACAAAGTGTCCATGTTTATTTAAACTCATGGTTTCCATCGATACGGTCCCCCCCCCCTCGTTGATGTTTCCATTTAACGGATGACTTTTGATGAAATTCAACTTCTTTGTGTGTAAAAATGTCACCGGTGTTCTTGAAAAGCTTAGAGCAGTAATACTAGTTTCAAATATCAGTCGGTCCTCCGCTGTGCAGCTGTTCAGACCACACACACACACGCACACGCACACACACACACACACACACACACACACACACACACACACACACACAGGTAATCCCCCAGCTCAGCTCGGAGCTCTCGGTCTAATCGTGGACGAAGCCTCTCTGAGTGTCCACACCTCCACGGCTCGTTGAATCCTATTGGCTCAGGCAGCCAGAGCAAATAACCGTTTAACACACTCACACTGCCGCCATGTGTGTGTGTGTGTTTGTGCCAGGCTGTGTGTGTGTGTGTGTGTGTGTGTGTGTGTGTGTGTGTGTGTGTGCACAATGTGACCAAACAATTGTCTCTTTTTATTTACTGGGAGGATGTGTTGATGTTAAAAGGCCAGTCTCCGGCTGCCATGCTGCTTTTCGTTTGACTTGCTCTTTATACAACGACCCACCCGCAACCCTCGCCGCCACCGCCGCCGCCTCCTCCGCCGCCGCCGCCTCACACAGCTCAGAGCCGGCGGGTGGTTTGATTGAGTTTTACAGGCGATACTGAAAGCATGTGGCTCTCTCCGCTCTTTTCTCAATGTAGCAGAAGAGCAAAGTGTCGTGTCGTTACTCGCTGCTTGATGAAGCGTCTCCCTCGCAGCGCTGACACGGAGCCGACACCGTCATACGCTCAAGCCGGCGCTGACAGGACGACATTTCTGAGGTCAGGGAGCAGAGAGGAGGGTCAGAGAGAGAGAAGAAGAAGAAGAGGAGGCCTTGAGGAAGAAAGGGAGGACAGAAAAAGAAATGCCAGGGCTGAGTTTAAGGACCTGAGAGCTGTCAGAAGACGAGCGGAGGGATGTCCTCGGGGGAACTGAGGAACATGCTGGCAGTGGAAAATTCCTCTTACATTAAATTACAGATGATACTGCTCAGAATATCCTGCATATGGCACAGGAATAGAAACATATATTGCTCTGAGGTGAAAATGTTGAAGTGGATGTACTTGCAATGACTGTACTCTGCTGCTGCTGATAGTTACCCTCAGTATCTCCTCTGTCTCAAGGTCCAGCTCATAAAACACACAGCAGGGAGGATATTACAGCTCACACACTCTCACTAAGTTTGTCTCTCTGTGCAGTTTGCTCTTGTTTTGTGTCTGAAGGTGGAGATGAGCTGTCAGCATCAGAGCTCTCTGCTGCACAGAGCAGGTAGGTATGGGAAATAACTCTTGTCTCACCCTGTCTTTGTTCTATTTCTCATAGATAATAAATAACTGTCTGAGCAAGCATGCAGGACACCTCATCGTCAAGTTTACTGACGATTCTGTGATTGTCTCCCTGCATGACAATAACAGCCCGGACCATGGCCCTGTGGTGGAAGGATTTATACAATGGTCTGAGGATCAAATCTGGGAAGACAAAGGAGCTTGTCATTGATTTTAAGAAGACTCCCACTGCCTTCTTTCCTGTTTTTATTAATGATCTAGAAGTGGACATTGTGATTAAGCATAAATATCGTGGCACTTTTATTGATGACAAACTGACATTGGAGCATCAGGTCGACACTGTCTGTAAAAAGGTCCACCAAAGAATGTTCTTTTATCGGACACTCAGGGGTTTTAATGTCGACACGACTTTTATGAAGATGTTTTATTGAATCGCTTTTAACCTTTTCAATGGTGTCCTGGTACGGGTCAACAAGTCTAAAAAATAAAGATAGACTGCAGGCTACTGTGAAGATGTGCATGTCAAGCCTTCTTCGAGCCAGGACCCTCAGCAGAGCCTGGTCCATCGTGGCTGACCCGTGCCATCCTCTTTTTCATGAATTTTGCCGGCTTCCCTCAGGCCGAAGATTCACGATGCCAAAAAAGCCGGACAAATAGGAAGAGGAACTCTTTTGTCCTGGTAGCAGCTAGTCTGCTTTACGATGCTGCACAGCTGTTGTTTCTATGTTCTGTTTTGAATGTTTTGATGTTGGTGGGACTTGTTGTACTGTTTTGTTTATGACACCGCTGACTGAAAGACAAATTGCCCCCTGGGGATAATAAAGAAACCTTGAACCTTGAGCTACCAACTGCTAACCATCAAAGGAGAATGGAATAGAATGGAACACATCAAAGGAGAATGGAATAGAACAAAGAAGAATGGAACACATCAAAGGAGAATGGAACACATCAAAGTAGAGTGGAATAGAACACATCAAAGAAGAATGGAACACATCAAAGAAGAATGGAACACATCAAAGGAGAATGGAATAGAACACATCAAAGGAGAATGGAACACATCAAAGGAGAAAGGAACACATCAAAGGAGAATGGAATAGAACACATCAAAGAAGAATGGAACACATCAAAGGAGAATGGAATAGAACACATCAAAGGAGAATGGAACACATCAAAGGAGAATGGAATAGAGCACATCAAAGAAGAATGGAACACATCAAAGGAGAATGGAACACATCAAAGGAGAATGGAATAGAACACATCAAAGGAGAAAGGAACACATCAAAGGAGAATGGAACACATCAAAGGAGCATGGAATAGAACACATCAAAGAAGAATGGAACAGAAGACATCAATGAAGAATGGAAAGGAACACATCAAAGGAGAATGGAACACATCAAAGGAGAATGGAACACATCAAAGGAGAATGGAACACATCAAAGGAGAATGGAATAGAACACATCAAAGAAGAATGGAACAGAAGACATCAAAGAAGAATGGAATAGAACACATCAAAGGAGAAAGGAACACATCAAAGGAGAAAGGAACACATCAAAGGAGAATAGAACACATCAAAGGAGAATGGAGTAGAACACATCAAACAAGAATGGAATAGAACACATCAAAGGAGAAAGGAACACATCAAAGGAGAATGGAACACATCAAAGGAGAATGGAACACATCAAACAAGAATGGAACAGTACACATCAAAGAAGAATGGAACGGAACACATTAAAGGAGAATGGAATGGAATGCTGCCGGTCAGGATTCTTATTTGAATAACAACCCGCTCACTTTACATTATCCCTTTTATTTAATGAATATTTATAGACTTTATTTACAGATATGATCATTTTACGTCACATGTGCTGATGGTAAAACGTTTGTTTGACTGTAAGGGATGCATGGTCATTCTCTTGAATGCATCAAACACGCCTACATACACAGAGACGTTATTTGCATCAATGTTTGAGGTGCGTTTAACTCTTTACATGCACTTTGCTGCACAGTGATGCTGTCTCACTCCACAGGTTTCATAGGCCCTGTTTTTGTTTTTGTCACTCCTTCATGTTTTCATAAAACAGAAACTGAAGAAGTTAAAAAGACTGGAGTGAAAGGTGAAAATAACCAGCTAAAGCAGGCAGGAGGAGTATCATCAGTGGCTCAGTTTTTTTCCCATAATGCACTGTGACAGCCTGTAATCACTGACCGCTCTGTGAGTAATTGAAGAGACTTTCTCTCGGTGCAGCGTGATCCGATCTGAGATTCGGAGCTCCGCCGAGACGAGGAGGAAGTGCTCCTTGTAAGAAAACGACACAGTCCTCAAAACCCCGAGCGTCGTCTGTCAGGCAGCAGAACGCTCCGTACAGCAGTCAGCACTTGTTCGTGTCACGGCGCCGGCTCTCAGGAACACGGCGGGCCGGCGTGCGCGGGGCGGAGGCTGACTACGCCGCAAATACCAGCTGCCAATCGTCATGCTCGTGACCTTTTCTATGATTCCTCAGCCTCCGAGGAGAGGAAGTCACGGAGCTGCCTTTAAATACACTCCTCTTCTTCTTCTTCTTCTACACTCCTCTCTCTTCTTCTACACTCTCCTCTCTTCTTCTACACTCTCCTCTCTTCTTCTACTCTCCTCTCTTCTTCTACACTCCTCTCTTCTTCTACACTCCTCTCTTCTTCTACTCTCCTCTCTTCTTCTACACTCCTCTCTTCTTCTACTCTCCTCTCTTCTTCTACACTCTCCTCTCTTCTTCTACACTCTCCTCTCTTCTTCTACACTCTCCTCTCTTCACCACTCTCCTCTCTTCTTCTACTCTCCTCTCTTCTTCTACTCTCCTCTCTTCTTCTACACTCTCCTCTCTTCTTCTACACTCTCCTCTCTTCTTCTACACTCTCCTCTCTTCTTCTACTCTCCTCTCTTCTTCTACTCTCCTCTCTTCTTCTACTCTCCTCTCTTCTTCTAAACTCCTCTCTTCTACTACTCTCCTCTCTTCTTCTACACTCCTCTCTTCTTCTACACTCCTCTCTTCTACTACTCTCCTCTCTTCTTCTACACTCTCTTCTTCTTCTACACTCCTCTCTTCTTCTACTCTCCTCTCTTCTTCTACTCTCCTCTCTTCTTCTACACTCTCCTCTCTTCTTCTACACTCTCCTCTCTTCTTCTACTCTCCTCTCTTCTTCTACTCTCCTCTCTTCTTCTACACTCCTCTCTTCTTCTACTCTCCTCTCTTCTTCTACTCTCCTCTCTTCTTCTACTCTCCTCTCTTCTTCTACACTCCTCTTCTTCTATACTCCTCTCTTCTTCTACTCTCCTCTCTTCTTCTACTCTCCTCTCTTCTTCTACTCTCCTCTCTTCTTCTACACTCCTCTTCTTCTACTCTCCTCTCTTCTTCTACACTCCTCTCTTCTTCTACTCTCCTCTCTTCTTCTACACTCCTCTTCTTCTATACTCCTCTCTTCTTCTGCACTCCTCTTCTTCTATACTCCTCTCTTCTTCTACTCTCCTCTCTTCTTCTACACTCCTCTTCTTCTTCTACACTCCTCTCTTCTTCTACACTCCTCACTTCTTCTACTCTCCTCTCTTCTTCTACACTCCTCTCTTCTTCTACACTCCTCTTCTACACTCCTCTTCTTCTTCTACACTCCTCTCTTCTTCTACACTCCTCACTTCTTCTACTCTCCTCTCTTCTTCTACTCTCCTCTCTTCTTCTACACTCTCTTCTTCTACACTCCTCTCTTCTTCTACACTCCTCTCTTCTTCTACACTCCTCTCTTCTTCTACACTCCTCTCTTCTTCTACACTCCTCTTCTACACTCCTCTTCTTCTACACTCTCTTCTTCTACACTCCTCACTTCTTCTACTCTCCTCTCTTCTTCTACACTCTCTTCTTCTACACTCCTCTCTTCTTCTACTCTCCTCTCTTCTTCTACTCTCCTCTCTTCTTCTACTCTCCTCTCTTCTTCTACACTCCTCTCTTCTTCTACACTCCTCTCTTCTTCTACACTCCTCTCTTCTTCTACACTCCTCTCTTCTTCTACACTCCTCTCTTCTTCTACACTCCTCTTCTACACTCCTCTTCTTCTACACTCTCTTCTTCTACACTCCTCACTTCTTCTACTCTCCTCTCTTCTTCTACACTCTCTTCTTCTACACTCCTCTCTTCTTCTACTCTCCTCTCTTCTTCTACACTCTCTTCTTCTACTCTCCTCTCTTCTTCTACACTCCTCTTCTTCTATACTCCTCTCTTCTACTCTCCTCTCTTCTTCTACACTCTTCTTCTACACTCCTCTCTTCTTCTACACTCCTCTTCTTCTACACTCTTCTCTTCTACTCTCTCTTTTCCTTTCTTTCTCTTTCTTCCTCCCCTCCATCCTTCTGTTCTTTCATTTTTCCTCCCCTGAAGTCAAAGTAAACAAACGAACAGATCTTCATGATACTGAGTCATAAGACCTGCTGAGCACTTGAACGCCTCACGCCTCCTTCATGAACTGCGAGCAGGGAGCCCGGTTGCCTGTATGTCTCCTCCTCCTCCTCTTCCTCCTCTTCTTCGATCACTCTTCCTCCTGTTGAGGAAAAAGAAAACATCTGTGACTAACGAAGTCGTCACCTGAGCGCCGGGCCTCCTGAGCGCCGAGCTTCGTCATCCAGAGCCGGACGTCAGCGGGACAAACAAGACGGCGAGCGATGCTTCAGCTGCTGCGTGACAGGCATGACCGATGGCGGACGAGTGAACGCCGCGCTCCCTCGTTTTTCCAGTTCCCAGTTCCTGCGGCGCCGCGAATCGATGTCATTTGTACCGAAAGTTGTGGAGGAGAGAAAAGTTGTTGGACTGTGAAGCACCGCGGGGATTTCTTCTCTGCCTTTACTTCCCTTTCTCTTCAGCTGTCAATCAAAGCGGCGCTGGAGGTGAAGGGGGGCGGGACGTTCTCCTTCTTCTTCTTTGGTTTTTTTATTCCAACACAAACAATAACAACTCTCCATACATCTGAGAGAGACTCGCGGGAATAAGACAACAAACAGCGCTCGGTGCCGTCGCCCTTCGGCCCTGCAGAGAAGACTTTCAGAGGACACATGAAGTCTGGATCCAGACTCTGAAGTCTCCGCCTGACTCCCCTGCAGGTGTTTACATCCTGGATCAGAGTCTGCGGGCTGGAAGGAGAGAGCGCTGTGTTCTTACCTGCAGAGCGCTGTCTTTACATCAGCGAGTGTTGGTGTGTGAGTCACTGATGGAAACAAGACCCTGGATGTTTGTTTGTGTTGTCTTTACACACCTCGCTCTGCAGGATTCAGGAAACACAGGTCGTCCTGGAGCTTAGATCAAGTTTTAGAGGTACAGGATTACAGAAACAAACGTGATCAGTGTCCAACACCGCCTCTGATGATGTGTACATTTAAAGTTCCTCCTTCTGTCACCTGAGACGATTAAAAACAAGATCATGAATCATAAGAAACTCAGAGGATGAACCCTGACACCTGGGTCTATGTTTCACTGATGTTATGATGATACTTCAAAAATGACTCAGAAGTTACTTTAGTGTTTTTATTGATTTATTTATATTTTTAAAAAATCTCTAAGATTAATTTTCCCCACACAATAATTCACTGTTGGACTTCAATGTTAATTCAACCTACAGCCGGGTTAGAGTATACTGTCGACACAGGGTGAGAGGGTCAGCTTGATGTCAGATTCACTGAAATACTGACGTTATTTTTATTTAGCTGTTTTAATGGGAAACAGGTGACATCCATCAATTTTAGAATTTGATTTAATGTTTTTATTTTATTTATGTTGTATTAATAATTTACTTTTATACCTTTTATATGTTTTTTAAATTTATTTAATTTTAATAATTAAATTGAATTATTTGAATCTTTTGTTTTTATTCTATCAAAATTGTTTTATATTCTTTTATTTGTCTTCTTCACATTTCTCTTTTATTGTCTTTCTTATTTATTTATTTTCTTATTTTTTAATTTATATATTTTAGGTATTTTTGCCTTTAATTGACAGAACATCTGAAGAGAGACAGGAAATGTGTGGAGTAAAGAGTGGGGGAGGACATGCAGAGGATAAGGGCCTCTGTGCATGGGGTGCACACTTAGACCACTATAGACCACAAGCGCCCCTTATTTAGAGTTTTAAAAAATAGATCACATCCATCAATTACTTTATATATATTTGATTTTATGTTTTACTTATTGTATTTAATAAATTAAAAAAAATATTTAATTATACATTTTTAGATATATTTTAATTTAATTTATTTATTTATAATAATTGAATTCATTTATTTTAATCTTCTATCTTTTGTTTTTATTCTTCCAACATTGTTTTATTTTATTTTGTCTCCCTCACATTTCTCTTATTGTTTCTTTGTTTCTCTTATTTATGAAGAACTTTAAACCCTGTTTTGAAAAGTCTAATATAAATAAATAAACATTATTATTATTTTTTCAATATTATTCTTATTGTTTTATTTTTGAGTACAAAATGCTCACAAAAAAGCTTTTTACTTCCCTTTAACCCCCCACCCCCTACATCTCTTCACATGTATTTAAAGTTTAATAACAGGCAAAAGAATAGAGGAATAAAAAAAAACATAGGCACAAAAAGAGATAATGTTCATACAACTGCAAATTTCATGTTTTATATGTATCTTTTTTCAAAATAAAGCATAACATTTTATAGAGGGATAAGCAGCCTGTAAACTTCATGATATAGTTAAAGTTGACATATCATGCAAAATGGACTTCTTAATGGTTCTCTCCCTGAAATCTGTGTCCCTGTCTACAAACCCCCTGAAAAGTCAAAGACTCCATTCTGCCCCTGTTCTGATTTCTCCACCTTTCTGTAAATGTGTGCTGAAACCAGCCGTTTCAGTTTTCAGTGTTTTTCATACGTCACAACGCCATCCGGTCTGTAACAGGAAGTCAGAGCTCGGAGCTTGTTCAGCCCATAGACTGTATAAAATACAACTCAACCCCTCCTCCGTTTTTCATTCCCTGCACACATGTGTGCTAACAAGGAGCTTAGGAGGGAGGCATGCTAGTTGTAGGCTGTCTTAATAAACACAAAGGTCGCTTTGACTCCCCACGTCTGCAGATTTGAAGATCTAGTGGATGATTTTTAGTTTATCATGGATAAGTGCTAGCGCTAGTTAGCATAGCCACATAGCTACATGTTGGTAGCTGTGTACCAAGACACACGTCGACATACTGACAAATAAAACAACAAGAAACACTAAATCTGTGACCAATGGTTCAGAAAGGTCCTGCTGCAGGCGCCTCTCCGTCAGGATCAGATTCTGGATCAGATTCAGAGGGTTGAAGTAACGCGGGTCTGTGAGCAGCCGTGTATATTCAGCCAACATGTAAACATTAGATCAACGTGCTGGACAGCCGAGGAGGCCACACCCACTTCCTGAGGGGGCGTGGTCAGAGAGAAAACAGACTGTTCTTAGCAGGACTGAAAAAGAGGGGTTTACAGGCAGACCAGAATCTGATTTCAAAGTGTTTTTATGAGCATAAACTTTAAAGACATGTTTTGGGGACCTCTTAGACCAATATATGTTGATGAAAAAAGCGTGATATGTCACCTTTAAAAAAAGACTTAAAGATTAAAGAATAAAGATTATTTTTATTATTATTATTGGCATTATAAGATCCATTATTGGTATTATTATTATTAATATATTGAATATATTTCTTATTATAATTATAATGATTATTATTATCATCACTGAGTCAGTTGTTGTAGCTTCTAGTCTTTATTTTTAAAGTTGTAACTGAACTTTATCTGGATGTCAGGGGTTTTGATAATCCTCCTTCGTCTCTTGTTTTGTGTAAAAGAGACTGAATTGAAAGTTTTGCTCTCCTGCTCGGTACCAATGAAAAATAAAGTGTGGAAACAAACTGCACATCCATTCAAGCCGAGAACAAACGGCTTTATTTTTGCAGATGAGGCCAAAATAAACACACACACACACACACACACACGAGCGCGTCCAGGTAAGCTGCCATTGTTCCACCTTCATCTTGTCACCGTCTCATCACGGCTCATTGTGCTGAAGACAAAACGCTGGAGGCCATTGATCAGTGAATCAGATTTCTGTCGCGCACGCTGCAAACACAGATCCATTGTTTGTGTGAACAATACGTCAGTGAATGATGAGCGCTGTTACTGATAGCAGCAGCTCTGATAAACAACAGGCTGCACAACAATGGCCACAGTACAGTGAATAACTAAATAAAGCTGCGTTACACAACAACAGGGAAGTTGGTGAGGGGGGAATTCACAGTCCGAGTGCAACATCATAATCGCTGAAGACTCGGAGGCCGTCACAAACTCGCTCTCGCCCTCTGGAAAAATAATTGCGGTGTTATTTTCAGCCCTAATTAAGAAGCTCCGGCTCCTTACAAGGGGACAAAATTAATCCTTTTCTAAATCCTATATAATTTAATGTGAGGGAATCAAATAAAGAAGAGGCCGGGCTCTTCTCTGAGAGGGTTTGATACGGGTGATTAGGTGAGCGCGGCGTGAAGAAGCCGATTAGGATTGTATGGTGTCATCACAGCAGCTCCGGGCGTAATCCACTCCTCGCCGCCATCACCGCCACCGTTCGCCATTTTCCCCCCCAGACTGCATGAGCAGGAGCAGCAGGAGCGGAGGAGCGAAGACGAGCAGCCATTGATTGATTTTTATCCCGTTAAGGAGATGGGAGGCGGATAAATGCCGAGGTAATGAGGGGCAATTAGCCGCCGTGATAAGCTTTATCATGGAGTGAAAGTGTCCTCGTGTCAGAGACGACGAGAGGTTCAGGGTGATGAGTGATCACGGGGTTTCTGAACGTGTCACGTCTCAATCTGAACATCTGATGAGAGACACAGTTCCTTTAAGACTCAGCTGAACCTCAGAACTTCAACTGAACACGAACCAGAGAGCGGACGGTCACTCTCGTCTTCACAGCTTGACATTTGATTGGTCCAATATTCAGGCCTCACAGGATTAAATCAGTTTGATCTGATGCAATGGGAAGTTTGGTGTTTGCACGACTTTGGGGGTCTAAAGAGAGAATCTTTCCAGCTTCTCAATCAATCAATCTTTATTTGTATCGCGCCAAATCACAACAAACGTTATCTCAAGACGCTTTTACAAACATAGGAGGTCTAGACCACTCTATGTCAAATTATGAACAGAGACCCAACACCAAGACAGGGTAAGACTCAGTCTGACCCCACCTTAATCCATCATGAGCATTACACCTCACAGTATTTAGCTAGTTACAGTGGTGAGGAAAAACTTCCTTTTAACAGGCAGAAACCTCCAGCAGGACCAGACTCATGTTAGACAGCCATCATGCCTCGACTGAGTTGGGTCTGGAAAGACAGATAGAGGGGAGTAAGAGAGAGAGGTGATAGTGATGAGACGAGTCGTAGAAGCTGTTTGCCGCTGGAGTCCAGCACGTCCGTATCAGCTGGAGTCCAGCACGTCCGTATCAGCTGGAGTCCAGATCGTCCACAGCAGGAGGACGTCTACGGCAGCTCAGAGGAATCTACGAGACAAGGGAGCTCAGGGACTCCAGAAAGGTCTATGGTTAGTAACTTTAATGGGACAGGAAGAGTTAAAGTAAGTGATGAAGGGGTTGGGGGGAAGAAGGTGAGCTAGGATCCCAGTGTGTCATTGTGCCAGTTCCCCCGGCAGTCTAGGCCTATAGCAGCATGACAAAAGCTGGTCCAAGCCTGATCCAGCTCTAACTATAAGCTTTATCAAAAAGGAAAGTTTTAAGTCTACTCTTAAAAGTGGAGAGGGGGTCTACCTCCCGGACCCTGACTGGTAGATGATTCCAAAGGAGAGGGGCCTGATAACTGAAGGTTCTACCTCCCATACTACTTTTAGAGACTTCAGGTACAACTAGCAAGCCTGCATGTTGGGAGCGTAGAGTTCTAGAGGGGGAACAGGGCACTATGAGCTCTTTAAGATACGAGGGTGCCTGATTTTTAAGAGCTTTGTAGGTTAAAAGAAGGATTTTAAATTCTAGTCTAGGTTTTATGGTGAGTCAGTGTAGAGAAGCTAACACTGGAGAGATGTGCTCTCTCTTCCTAGTTTTAGTCAATACTCGAGCTGCAGCGTTTTGAACTAGCTGAAGAGTCTTTAGAGACTTATTGGGGCAGCCTGATAAGAGGGAGTTACAGTAATCTAACCTGGAGGGAACAAATGCATGGACTAGTTTTTCTGCGTCGCTCTGAGACAGGAAGTGTCTAATTTTAGAAATATTGCGCAAGTGAAAATAGGCGGACCTTGAGATTTGCTGAATTTGGGAATTGAAGGATAAATCTTCTGGCCTCTCTATTACCATTTTTCTACAAGGCAGTTTCAGGGCCGGTTCAGAGCCGCCGCTCAATTGAGAACCGTTATTTTGACTGCAAGGGAACCGGCTCCCGGCCAGGAAAACGGGTTCCAGAGCGGCTCCAACTCTTTGCTGGTCTAGAACCGGGAACTGCTTACGTCAGGGGTGAGGTTGCCGTGATCAAAAACACAAACCAAGCGTGTTTCCACCATCGTCCTGCAGCGAACAAATCAAAGAGACTAATGGATTCCAAGTAGGGGTGGGAATCGAAATTTGGATCGGACTTAGAACCGGTTCCAATTAGGGATGGGTACCTTTCACATTTGGACCGATACGGTACCGATACCCGGTACCTGGGAATCTGTAGATATATTAGCTGACACATGCTCGTGGCGTCTAATTGCTCTTTGGGGAGTTTATCCATGAACACACGTGAACGCCTTCAGATGGGAACAAGTCAGTTCTGCGTCTCTTTATAATAACAGGACACACTTACTTGTTGGTTACTCACGCACACAGGAACAGTTATAAACAGGGCAGGTAGTCACAGTGAGAGAGTCCGCCTCAACTTAATCCTCCTGGAGTTCTGCCTCGCGGTGAGTGCGCGCGCCCGTCAGCTGCAGGCTCCATTTGGCGGGAGGCATGCTAGTTGTAGGCTGTCTTAATAAACACAAAGGTCGCTTTGACTCCCCACGTCTGCAGATTTGAAGATCTAGTGGATGAGTTTTAGTTTTCATGGAAAAAGTGCTAGCGCTAGTTAGCATAGCCACATAGCTACATGTTGGTAGCTGTGTACCAAGACACACGTCGACATGCTGACAAATAAAACAACAAGAAACACTAAATCTGTGACCAATGGTTCAGAAAGGTCCTGCTGCAGGCGCCTCTCCATCAGGATCAGATTCTGGATCAGATTCAGAGGGTTGAAGTAACGCGGGTCTGTGAGCAGCCGTGTATATTCAGCCAACATGGAAACATTAGATCAACGTGCCGGACGGCCGAGGAGGCCACACCCACTTCCTGAGGGGGCGTGGTCAGAGAGCTCATTCTCATTTAAAGGCACAGACACAGAAAACAGCCTGTTCTGAGCAGGGCTGAAAAAGAGGGGTTTACAGGCAGACCAGAATCTGATTTCAAAGAGTTTTTATGAGCAATAAACTTTAAAGACATGTTTTGGGGACCTCTTAGATCGATATATGTTGATGAAGAAGAGCAGGATATGTCACCTTTAACTGATTTAAAGTGAGAGGACACTTTCTCGCTCTCGTGACGTCCCGTGTAAATACTCGGTGGTGGATCTGGACCGCCTGCAGCTGTACGTACAGAGAGAAGCGACAGACTCTGCTGCGGTGTTCACATTAACTCGTCTGATTCCCTCCGGAGAGGAAGGCAGGGATTTATTTAAAAAAACATGAGCTCATCAAAACAGAGCGAGAAACCTCAAAAGCTGTTTTGATCAGACGGTTAAAGTTTGATCAGAAGTGTGTCGTGTGATGAGAGAGAGAGGGAACATTTTGATCAGCCAAATGGAATAAAGGTGGCGGATAAATAAAGAGCGCTTCGCTGTAATGAAAGAGGAATCAGGCTCTTTCTTCTCTAATGTTCAGGATGTTTGAAAACCTGCAGGCTCTGGTTCTGTGTGTTACTGCGCGTGAATACATGAATAAATCAGGTCGGTCTTTGAGGAGGAAGAGGGAGCTTCACCACGTGACGGGATGATCATTTAACGTGAAGATACAGAGTCTCTGTTTGTTCCAGTTCTTCATTATCCCCCTGTATGGACACAAGAGGACTGACTGTAGATGTTCACTCATAGTTCAGCCGCCATGAAAATGTCTGACATGCTTTGGATTCTTCAGCGTGGACGGAGCTTCAAGAGACACTCACAGGGGGAATTCACTAAGACTAGACTTCAGCTGATCATCATTTCCCCCTCACTGTCTGAACCGTCTGAAGGTCCAGCTCTCAAAGAAAACACGTCTCACTGATGACGATCCAGCACCGAAACATCTGCAGAGTTCATCAGCTCGGTGCAGTTTGCTCTTGTTTTGTGTCTGATTGTGAAACGGAGCTGTCAGGAGAATTTAATGAACAAAACTTACTGAAATGTCAAAGAAACTAAATCCAAAGAAGTCCAAACTAAAACAGAGAGAACACAAGAGACAAAGATCCAACCCAGGACAGGAGGAACAGAGGAACTGAACACACAGAGAGATTCACACAGGTGAGTTTAATCAGGGGAATCAAAGGAGGGACACACACAAGGACAGGAAGTAACACTGCACTGGAGACAGGGATCAAGAACTTCAAAATAAAACAGGAAACACGAGAGACAAAGATCCAACCCAGGACAGGAGGAACAGAGGAACTGAACACACAGGTGTGAACACAGGTGAGTTTAATCAGGTGAATCAAAGGAGGGACACACACAAGGACAGGAAGTAACACTGCACTGGAGACAGGGATCAAGAACTTCAAAATAAAACAGGAAACACGAGAGACAAAGATCCAACCCAGGACAGGAGGAACAGAGGAACTGAACACACAGGTGTGAACACAGGTGAGTTTTAATCAGGGGAATCAAAGGAGGGACACACACAAGGACAGGAAGTAACATAGCACTGGAGACAGGGATCAAGAACTTCAAAATAAAACAGGAAACACGAGAGACAAAGATCCAACCCAGGACAGGAGGAACAGAGGAACTGAACACACAGGTGTGAACACAGGTGAGTTTAATCAGGGTAATCAAAGGAGGGACACACAAGGACAGGAAGTAACACTGCACTGGAGACAGGGATCAAGAACTTCAAAATAAAACAGGAAACACGAGAGACAAAGATCCAACCCAGGACAGGAGGAACAGAGGAACTGAACACACAGGTGTGAACACAGGTGAGTTTAATCAGGGTAATCAAAGGAGGGACACACAAGGACAGGAAGTAACACTGCACTGGAGACAGGGATCAAGAACTTCAAAATAAAACAGGAAACACGAGAGACAAAGATCCAACCCAGGACAGGAGGAACAGAGGAACTGAACACACAGGTGTGAACACAGGTGAGTTTAATCAGGGGAATCAAAGGAGGGACACACACAAGGACAGGAAGTAACACTGCACTGGAGACAGGGATCAAGAACTTCAAAATAAAACAGGAAACACGAGAGACAAAGATCCAACCCAGGACAGGAGGAACAGAGGAACTGAACACACAGGTGTGAACACAGGTGAGTTTAATCAGGGGAATCAAAGGAGGGACACACA
This sequence comes from Notolabrus celidotus, assembly GCF_009762535.1. NCBI lineage: Eukaryota > Metazoa > Chordata > Actinopteri > Labriformes > Labridae > Notolabrus > Notolabrus celidotus. Next base: position 37,944,942 of record NC_048279.1, read on the forward strand.
CACAAGGACAGGAAGTAACACTGCACTGGAGACAGGGATCAAGAACTTCAAAATAAAACAGGAAACACGAGAGACAAAGATCCAACCCAGGACAGGAGGAACAGAGGAACTGAACACACAGAGTGATTCACACAGGTGAGTTTAATCAGGGGAATCAAAGGAGGGACACACACACAAGGACAGGAAGTAACACTGCACTGGAGACAGGGATCAAGAACTTCAAAATAAAACAGGAAACACGAGAGACAAAGATCCAACCCAGGACAGGAGGAACAGAGGAACTGAACACACAGATGTGAACACAGGTGAGTTTAATCAGGGGAATCAAAGGAGGGACACACACAAGGACAGGAAGTAACACTGCACTGGAGACAGGGATCAAGAACTTCAAAATAAAACAGGAAACACGAGAGACAAAGATCCAACCCAGGACAGGAGGAACAGAGGAACTGATCACACAGGTGTGAACACAGGTGAGTTTAATCAGGGGAATCAAAGGAGGGACACACACAAGGACAGGAAGTAACATAGCACTGGAGACAGGGATCAAGAACTTCAAAATAAAACAGGAAACACGAGAGACAAAGATCCAACCCAGGACAGGAGGAACAGAGGAACTGAACACACAGGTGTGAACACAGGTGAGTTTAATCAGGGGAATCAAAGGAGGGACACACACAAGGACAGGAAGTAACATAGCACTGGAGACAGGGATCAAGAACTTCAAAATAAAACAGGAAACACGAGAGACAAAGATCCAACCCAGGACAGGAGGAACAGAGGAACTGATCACACAGGTGTGAACACAGGTGAGTTTAATCAGGGTAATCAAAGGAGGGACACACACAAGGACAGGAAGTAACACTGCACTGGAGACAGGGATCAAGAACTTCAAAATAAAACAGGAAACACGAGAGACAAAGATCCAACCCAGGACAGGAGGAACAGAGGAACTGAACACACAGGTGTGAACACAGGTGAGTTTAATCAGGGTAATCAAAGGAGGGACACACACAAGGACAGGAAGTAACACTGCACTGGAGACAGGGATCAAGAACTTCAAAATAAAACAGGAAACACGAGAGACAAAGATCCAACCCAGGACAGGAGGAACAGAGGAACTGAACACACAGGTGTGAACACAGGTGAGTTTAATCAGGGGAATCAAAGGAGGGACACACACACAAGGACAGGAAGTAACACTGCACTGGAGACAGGGATCAAGAACTTCAAAATAAAACAGGAAACACGAGAGACAAAGATCCAACCCAGGACAGGAGGAACAGAGGAACTGAACACACAGAGTGATTCACACAGGTGAGTTTAATCAGGGGAATCAAAGGAGGGACACACACACAAGGACAGGAAGTAACACTGCACTGGAGACAGGGATCAAGAACTTCAAAATAAAACAGGAAACACGAGAGACAAAGATCCAACCCAGGACAGGAGGAACAGAGGAACTGAACACACAGAGTGATTCACACAGGTGAGTTTAATCAGGGGAATCAAAGGAGGGACACACACAAGGACAGGAAGTAACACTGCACTGGAGACAGGGATCAAGAACTTCAAAATAAAACAGGAAACACGAGAGACAAAGATCCAACCCAGGACAGGAGGAACAGAGGAACTGAACACACAGGTGTGAACACAGGTGAGTTTAATCAGGGGAATCAAAGGAGGGACACACACAAGGACAGGAAGTAACACTGCACTGGAGACAGGGATCAAGAACTTCAAAATAAAACAGGAAACACGAGAGACAAAGATCTAACCCAGGACAGGAGGAACAGAGGAACTGAACACAGAGTGATTCACACAGGTGAGTTTAATCAGGGGAATCAAAGGAGGGACACACACAAGGACAGGAAGTAACACTGCACTGGAGACAGGGATCAAGAACTTCAAAATAAAACAGGAAACACGAGAGACAAAGATCCAACCCAGGACAGGAGGAACAGAGGAACTGAACACACAGGTGTGAACACAGGTGAGTTTAATCAGGGGAATCAAAGGAGGGACACACACACAAGGACAGGAAGTAACACTGCACTGGAGACAGGGATCAAGAACTTCAAAATAAAACAGGAAACTAGAGAAACAAAGATCCAACCCAGGACAGGAGGAACAGAGGAACTGAACACACAGGTGTGAACACAGGTGAGTTTAATCAGGGTAATCAAAGGAGGGACACACACAAGGACAGGAAGTAACACTGCACTGGAGTCAGGGATCAAGAACTTCAAAATAAAACAGGAAACACAAAAGATGAGACTTCAACATAAGAAAATAAAACAACTCAACTTTCTTTATGTTTCATCTTTCATACATTAAAGCATGAAGCCCAAAGTGCTTCACAACACAACATATAACAGAAAATAATCACTTAAAAATCAATACAGTCAAATTAATAAAATAATTAATAATAATTAGAGTAAAAAACTAAATAAAAAAATCAGTTAAAGTTTAAAAGATCAGATAAATACAATAAATAACTAGATAAATAAATGTTAAAACAATGATCGTAATGACACGAGACATGAAAGACAAGGGAAAACTAAGCATTAACTCATGACTGTGCTTTTATTTTGGAACATTAATGGGCCGCTGTTTTATTATGTTGTGAGGAGATGGAGGGATGGATGGTGGAGACCAAAAATGAGATAAGGAAAAGGTTGAAAAGGTGACCAAAAACTAGACTTTGTGAAAGCCTAAGATTAATATTGCGCAATTAAAAAAAAAAATTATTTAACCTTTATTTAACCAGATAAGTCCCATTGAGATCAAGACCTCATTTTCAAGGGCGACCTGGCCAAGAGGTCAGCAGCACACGTCAGAATAAATGGCACAACTCAACAACATGGAACATATATACAGACAGTGTGTAGAAGCAAACAATAATAATTTAAAAGTGCAACTTATTTTCAAGTAAAGTGCAGTTTGTGAATATAAAACAGCATTTTAAAAACACACAGGCACTGTTCTGGGGTCTGTCTTTCATTTAAGATAGACTTAAAGGTGTCCAGAGAGATGAGATCCGACAGATTCAAGTCCTTCTGGAGTTTATTCCAAGCAGTAGGAGCAGCAAAACTGAGCGCTCTCTTACCAAACTCTGTCCGAACACGGGGAACACACATCCGCAAGGTGTCGCAGGAGCGCAAGGCATAGTGACTTCCTGATCTCTGAAGATAAACACATAAATACATTGGGACCAAGCCAAGTAGACATTTGTAAATTAGACGAAGCCAATGTGTTTGCCTGCGCACACTCAGGGATGGCCACTCTGACATAAAGCTCACAGTGGTGAGTGAGGCGTTTGCAACCCGTGACAAACCTCAGCGCGCAGCGATACACACTATTTAAAGACAACAAACATTTAGCCGAGGCTCCCAAGTACAAGACATCACCATAATCAATAAGAGGCAAGAATGTTGCAGACAATGATCTTGAAAAGTGAAGACCAGTGGCAGGAAGTGAATTCAAATGTAGGAGATGCAATGTGTAAATGTATACATTATTAAAGTGTACATAGATATTATTTTACACCTGTAAAAAATATTTAAAATAGGCCTAAACAAGGATAAGAAATGCTGGAAATGTTTGGAAATTATTTATTCTTTTTATTTTGGTACATTTTTTTGTCTGTTTTTTTTTTTTTTTTTTCCAGAAAGGGTCTTTTGACCAAAAATTGTCTATGTTGTATATTGACAGTATAAGATAAGAGATTCCTTTACTCGTCCCCTAACGGGGAAATTCAAGTGTCACAGTAACAGAGTAGACAAAGTGCAAAAGAAATATATAAAGCAAACAAGAGCCTATAAAGTATCAATTATTAAAAAGTTATTAGCAATTAAAATAAAAATTAAAGAGGTAAAAATAAGCATATCTTAAATCACACACATATATATATATATATATATATATATATTATTGGTTATAGAGTGTGACCACTGCAGGAAGAAAAGACCTGTGGTATCTCTCTGTGAGACGTCGCGGGTGAAGAAGTCTGTCACTGAACCAGCTCCTTAGTGTTGTTCTGGTCTCCTGGAGGGGGGGTGACGTGTTGACCATCAGAGAAGATAGCTTAGCTATCATCCTCCTGTCAGCCACCACCTCCACAGGGTCCAGTGGGCAGCCCAGGACAGAGCTGGCCTTCTTCACCAGTGTGTTCAGCTTCTTCCTGTCAGCAGCAGAGATGCTGCTTCCCCAGCAGACCACTGATGCCACCACAGAGTCCAAGAAGGACTTCAGAAGAGCCCCCTCCACACCAAAAGACCTGAGTCTCCTGAGCAGAAAGAGTCTGCTTTGTCCCTTCTTGTAAGGTGTGTTGCAGTTGACAGACCAGTCCAGTTTGTTGTTCAGGTGAACACCCAGGTACTTGTAAGATTTCACAATCTCAATGTCTGTTCTCTGGATGTTCCCTGGTGTGGGAGGAGGGGGCTCACGTCTTCTGAAAAGGTAACACTTTACAATAAGGGTCCCTTAATTAGCGTTAGTAAATGCATTATTAAGCATTAATTAACAGTTTAATAATAGTTTAATAACCGTTATAATGTATTACCTAACATTAACTAACACATTAGTTAATGCATTAATAAGCAGTTAATTAATGTCCACTGCTCAGAGTTAATTAATACATTATAAAGCATTAATAAAAGTTACAAAACTTAACTAGTTAACCATTAGTGAATGCTTTCTGGACCCTTATTGTAAAGTGTAACACATGCATCACTTAAGTAACACATTATAAATGCTAAACTGCCTCATAAGCATAAGCATAAGCGTGTGCATCACTTTTAAGTGTCCTCTGGAAACACTTGTGTTGTGTTGCTGTCTATTTGCAGCACGTTTTTCTAATGTGTAGTGTTGTGGTCTTTGCATCGTGTTTTCTAAATGCTGCGCATGTGTTGTCAAATTGATGAAGATGTTTTCTTCATTTTCTTGTGTTTTGTCTTTTTGCATGAGTTTTCTTAAGTTGCAGTGCTGTGAGCTCTCAGGGCCACCGTACTTCTCTGTGCCAGTTGAGATGTTATCTGTGATTATCTGTTTTATTCTAAATAAAATGTGTTGAATTCTTTATATGTGTTGCTTCAACTACATTTCAACTCATTTTGCTCCAGCGTATGTGTTACCTAAGGGATACATGTGTTACACTTTACAATAAAGGTGACATATCATGCTAAATTGACTTTTTAATGGTTCTTTACCTGAAATATGTTTCCCTGGCATGTCTACAAACCCCCCGAGAATGAAAAGAATCCATTCTGCCCCTGTTCTGTTTTCTCCACCTTTCTGTAAATGTGTGCTGAAACCAGCCGTTTCAGACTTCCGTGTTTTTGTTACGTAACAACAATATCCGGTCTGTAACAGGAAGTCAGAGCTCGGAGCTTGTTCAGCCCATAGACTGTATAAAATACAACTCAACCCCTCCTCCGTTTTTCATTCCCTGCACACATGTGTGCTAACAAGGAGCTTAGGAGGGAGGCATGCTAGTTGTAGGCTGTCTTAATAAACACAAAGGTCGCTTTGACTCCCCACGTCTGCAGATTTGAAGATCTAGTGGATGATTTTTATTTATCATGGATAAGTGCTAGCGCTAGTTAGCATAGCCACATAGCTACATGTTGGTAGCTGTGTACCAAGACACACGTCGACATACTGATAAATGAAACAACAAGAAACACTAAATCTGTGACCAATGGTTCAGAAAGGTCCTGCTGCAGGCGCCTCTCCGTCAGGATCAGATTCTGGATCAGATTCAGAGGGTTGAAGTAACGCGGGTCTGTGAGCAGCCGTGTATATTCAGCCAACATGTAAACATTAGATCAACGTGCTGGACAGCCGAGGCACATCCACTTCCTGAGGGGGCGTGGTCAGAGGGAAAACAGACCGTTCTGAGGACTGCTGAAGAAAAGGACTTTTCAGGCAGACCAAAATCTGATTTCAAAGTGTTTTTTTGAGCATAAACTTTAAAGACATGTTTTGGGGACCTCTTAGACCAATATATGTTGATGAAAAAAGCATGATATGTCACCTTAAGGGTCCACAAAGCATTCACTTATGCTTAATTATGGTTAAGTAATGCTTATGAGGCAGTTTAGCATTTATAATGTGTTACTCAAGTGATGCATGTGTTACACTTTACAATAAGGGTCCAGAAAGCATTCACTAATGGTTAACTAATTAAGTTTTGTAACTTTTATTAATGCTTAATAATGTATTAATTAACTCTGAGCAGTGGACATTAATTAACTGCTTATTAATGCATTAACTAATGTGTTAGTTAATGTTAGGTAATACATTATAACGGTTATTAAACTATTATTAAACTGTTAATTAATGCTTAATAATGCATTTACTAACGCTAATTAAGGGACCCTTATTGTAAAGTGTTACCCTGAAATCCACCACCAGCTCTTTGGTCTTTCCTGCGTTGAGCTGGAGGTGGTTTCTCTGGCACCAGACTGCAAAATCCTGCATGTATGCCCTTTAATGTGGATATATCGTTTATATTGTTGGAGTTTCATGTGATGAAGTCAATAAAAACTTAAATAACAAAAGAGAAGGTGACCTCAAATAACAATTAAAAAAAATCCTGAGCTTGGTAAAAGCTTGGAGGTCAAACCTGGATGTTGTCTGATGTTATAAAGGTCATTTATTATTATTTTATTATCTTCTACCTTCATTTATTCCTGCTCTTTCCAACACATAGGTTCTCTTGAGGATAAAATATCCCCAAAAAGTGATTTCATTTTATTGCTCCTTTTCCTACAAGCTACCTCGGAGTGAACACAGGAGCCGACTACAATAGGATCTGAAATAAAGACCCCGTTTTAAAGAAACACTGAACTCAGCTGAACACTTCATTGTCTGCCTCCTCTACATGTTCTTCCTGAACGTGTCTTCTTATCCTCTCCCTCTTCTTCAGACGTCTTTGTTCGAAGCGTTGGTGTGTTTTAAACTTTTTGTGTAAACCAATTTAAAAATTGCATTCTAGCAAAATAGTGCTCCGCAAATAAAGTTGATGTTGAACTTGAACACTTCATATCTGCAGAAAAAAAAAGGATGTTTTTCTGAAGCAGGAACACAACAGTTATTTTCTGTGATATGTATTTTGGAAGCGATACGAGGAAAAATGAACGGTTGTCAGGAAACTGATTCAACAGCAAAACAACAACAGGCGCCGAGCTTCACTTCAGGGAGGGAGGAATAAAGTGTGAGGACGCAGGTGTATGAGACTGAGTGTTTCTGTATTTCTGTTTTGTTTTTCTCCTCTGATGCTTTATATGTTTTCATTCCCCGCTGATCCTGACTCAAGGTGATAAACATGGAAATAAAAACCTGCTTTTGTATGTTTTCATTTCCTGTTTAGAGGCAGCGCTGGTTCTTTTCTGCGAGCGCTCTCGCGGCTGAAAAAAAAGAAAAACCAAGGGCACCTCGCACAATAACCCCGCCGCTCAAAGTGTGCCTGACATCCCACTAATGGCTTGAAAGCATTTATTCCACACAACAGGAATTTTAATAAACCCGCGAGGGGAGGAGTCTGAAATGAAAAGGTGATTCATCCACGCAAAAATCTTTTCAAGGTTGTCCTCGTTTCAAACAGCCGCCTCAATCAGCAGCAGATAAAAAGTCAGCGGTGATGAAAGACAAACAGCACTCACACAGACCTGCAGTGTGACTTCAGACTTATACACCTGTTGAATCTTTCACTGGTGACGGCCATCTTTTCATTTCTTCAAACTGTGAAAGGGAAACAAACAGATCTGAATTCACAGTTCAGTCTTTCTCTGTAAATTAACTTTATGGATTAACTTTCATCCTACTGAGACTTTCCTCCAAGTTACAACCTCTGGGATTAAACGATGAGGCCCAAATGGAAGTCCCCAAAACTGCAGTACCGCTAGAAGCCACTAGAGGCAAGCCCCGAAAATAAGTCGATCCCCATGGAACCCCATGTTAGAATAACCGACTTTACAGCAACATAAAGTCATGGCCAAAAGTTTTGAGAATGACACAACTATTAATTTTCACAAAGTCTGCTGTTTCAGTTTTTATAATGGTAATTTGCATATACTCCAGAATGTTATGAGGAGTGATCAGCTCAACTGCAATTAATTGCAAAGTCCCTCTTTGCCTTGAAAATGAACTTTATCACCAAAAACACATTTCCACTGCATTTCAGCCCTGCCACAAAAGGACCAGCTAACATCATTTCAATGACACACAGGCGTCACACACATTAACACAGGTGTGGGTGTTGATGAGGACGAGGCTGGTGATCAATCTGTCATGATTGAGTGACTGGACACTTTAAAAGGAAGATGGTGCATGACACCATTGTTCCTCATCTGTTAGCCATGGTTACCTGCAAGGAAACACGTGCAGCCATCATTGCATTGCACAAAAAGGGCCTAACAGGGAAGTTTATAGCAGCGAGTAAGATTGCACCTCAGTCAACCGTCTATCCAATTATCAAGAACTTCAAGGAGAGAGGTTCAATTGTTGCCAAACAGGCTCCAGGGCGCCCAAGAAAGTCCAGCAAGCGCCAGGACCGTCTCCTGAAGGTGTTACAGCTGCGGGATCGGGCCACCACCAGTGCAGAGCTTGCTCAGGAATGGCAGCAGGCAGGTGTGAGTGCATCTGCACGCACAGTGAGGCCAAGACCTTTGTTTGATAGGACAGCTGAATAGAGACAGGAAATGTGGGGCGGGTGAGAGCGGGGGAAGACATGCAGGAAATGGTCACGGCCGGCAACCCCTGCGACGAGGACTGTAGCCTCTGTATGTTGGGCGCTTAGACTGCTAGGCTACCAGCGCCCCTTTATTTTCAATTTTAATTTCACTTATTGAAACTTATTCTTGATTGTACTCATGTCTGGGTTGCTGCAACAACAGAGTTCCCCCCCAGGGATCAATAAAGTAATAACTTATCTTACAGCCTGGTACAAAGATAGATAGTGTTAATCTGGTTTACAAAGTTGCTTGGAGAGCGCCGTAAATACGGGCAACCAAAGTTGCCTTTCGACCAAAAGTACCAGGACCTTTTGGTTCCAGGAACTATTCTTTAAGGAACTAAAAGGTTCCTATTGTCTGCTTTTCCTCTGCGACCTGAAATCCTGCGAAAATCATGCAAATCAGGAGAAACTATAAAAGTAACTGCACTACACCAACAGACCAGCGGAGGGCAGTAAGAAGGAGACGAAGGCCAAATCAGGGGTGCAGCTCGCCTGGCTGGAAGTGAAGCTTCCAGCAAAGTGTCTGCCCCCTGGTGGCTGGCTGCAGTATATGTCAAAAACTCTGTCTCTGCAGTCAAACTTTAAATAATAAATACACTTCGTACGAATGTTTCTCATATCCGTATGCTGTGCTGATATGTAGTTAGTATTTGACTGTTTTGTGTCCAAGGCCTCTTTACTTGAACAGTTTCTTCTTCGTTGGTTATTAGAGGTTAAAAAACGGGGTTTTACTTCCTGTTTGCTTTGATTGACAGCCGCTGTAGAGAGAAACTCCATAGGATCTTGTGACGCTACGCTGTAGGGCGGAGCTTGCTACCGTGGCAACACAGAAATTACCATGGCAACCACAGAAATTCTCTACAGTGCAGACTGGCTGCACAATGGCTGCGTATTGGAACAGGTTTTTTGGCTTCAAAAACGTGCAACGGTAAGAGGTTGAGCAACACTGTTTTATTTACAGTCTATGGTCCAACACACTACAGTTAGCCTGTTAGCATGAGGGAGATTCCTCCTGTGTTGTCTTGGATCCGACTTTATTGTGTTGTAAACAGATTTGTTGATCACGCTTGGAAGGAGACAAACGATCGACTTCAATCGACTTCAAGCCATAACAGAGATCGACTGGTGTGTCTGTTTAATGTCTCGGATGGTCTCCTGTGTATCGGCTATTTGACAACATTACAAAACTCAAAACTCAAATTAAAAAGATGTCCACGGGGAGAGTGGACCGTACACGGTGTCCAAAAGATTTCAGTATTTTCATGGTTTATTGTACAACACAAAAAAGGCTTCTCTCAAACAGAAGGGGACGTCTCTAATCTTTCAAATCTCCTGGTAAAAAAACATTCACCTCCCCCGGTGTCCACCCGTCCTGTCTGACCTGCCCGTCTATAAACACGTCACCCGGTGCAAAACTATCAACCTATAGAAGTGAGTAACGAAATATACTAATAACCCCTAAGGCATCAAACTCAATCCTATAATTACCTTAAATGAAAGAACAATACATTAAAGATTAAAGTTCAAATAATCAATTAAACTAAACAATGTAAGTCGCTCCAACAGCCTGCATTGTTAGCTTTAAAGGTGACATATCACGCTTTTTTCATCAACATATATTGGTCTAAGAGGTCCCCAAAACATGTCTTTAAAGTTTATTGCTCAAAAAAACACTTTGAAATCAGATTCTGGTCTGCCTGAAAAACCCTCTTCTTCATTCCTCATCAGAACACTCTGTTTTCTCTCTGACCACGCCCCCTCAGGAAGTGGGTGTGGCCTCGGCTCTCCAGCACGTTGATCTAATGTTTACATGTTGGTTGAATATACACGGCTGCTCACAGACCCGCGTTACTTCAACCCTCTGAATCTGATCCTGACGGAGAGGCGCCTGCAGCAGGACCTTTCTGAACCATTGGTCACAGATTTAGTGTTTCTTGTTGTTTTATTTGTCAGCATGTCGACGTGTGTCTTGGTACACAGCTACCAACATGTAGCTATGTGGCTATGCTAACTAGCGCTAGCACTTTTCCATGATAAATAAAAATCATCCACTAGATCTTCAAATCTGCAGACGTGGGGAGTCAAAGCGACCTTTGTGTTTATTAAGACAGCCTACAACTAGCATGCCTCCCTCCTAAGCTCCTTGTTAGCACACATGTGTGCAGGGAATGAAAAACGGAGGAGGGGTTGAGTTGTATTTTATACAGTCTATGGGCTGAACAAGCTCCGAGCTCTGACTTCCTGTTACAGACCGGATGGCGTTGTGACGTATGAAAAACACTGAAACTGAAACGGCTGGTTTCAGCACACATTTACAGAAAGGTGGAGAAATCAGAACAGGGGCAGAATGGAGTCTTTGACTTTTCAGGGGGTTTGTAGACAGGGACACAGATTTCAGGTAAAGAACCATTAAAAAGTCCATTTTGCATGATATGTCACCTTTAAATGTACGGCCTTGAAAAGGTAGCATTTTCTAATCCTTCACAGAGAGAGCGCCACATTGCCTTCCAGGTATGTTCGCCTCTGGCTCCAAAGAAAGCCATAATTAAGTTTATTATGAACCCAAATACAGACAAGTTCAAACACCTGTTCACAAACAAGAAGAAAAGACACATCAGTGACTTTAATATAACTTTATTAAAGATATATAGAAAAGAACAGATATCCAAATGTTGGTGGAAGCTTATTCCATGCTACAAATCCCCAACAAATGAGCACCTGGTCCCCCCAAGGATGCTGCCTCCACTTCATAAAGAGTCCACCTGAACCGCAGTCTCAAACCGTATTAAAAACCCGGGACACACAAAGCTTATAAAAAATAAACATGGACACAGAAACAGACGGACGGACGGACGGACGGAGCGTCGGTTCATTTCCAGCGTCCAGCTGAGCCGCGGTCGCTCCCTCTCCCGCTCCTCTCACATTATTCTATGGCGCTCGGCTCAGCGGGGAGCAGAAAAGCCTCTGAGCCAAACCGACCTACTGCTGGATGGATTTCAGCTCCAAAAATATTACACTTCCTGCGAGCAGAGATGGAAATCAGTATTCTAACCCAAAGCAAAAATATGATTAATTGCTCCCCGCCTGAGTCCAGGCGCGAGGGTAATAAGCCGACTGGAGGAGTTTCTCTTTTCAAGCTACTCAGCTCCCGTGTGTGTGTGTGTGTGTGTGTGTGCAAATACATCTCTTAATGTATGCACTACATTAGAAATACCCACAGAAAATTGAATTTGGATAGTTACATGTGTAAGTACCAGGCTGGTTTTGAGACGAGGCTAAACGAGAGCAGGAAGAGAAAGAAAAGGCAGGAAGCGTCTGCAGCTCTTTGATACGGGGAACAAATAGCGGCGCTGAAAGCTCCCATTTTTCTCTCTGGCTTTTAATGCACAAATGCCAAAGTCAGGGACGCCTTTCATTAGTTCCTGGCTCAGACACACGCTGGAATAAATGCACCTTTTTCTCATTGTAATGTGTGTTAAATATTTCAGAGACTTCCAGTCCTCTTTCACGGCGCGAGCAGAGCAGATAGCGGGGCGGGGAGAATGGGGGAGCGCTGGCGTTACGTTGGCGTCTAAAAGAAAGAAAACGCTGAGGCGAGAGGTTGATCTGCTCGGAGGAGTATTCTCCTCATTGTGCTATCAGAGAGGAGATAATGTGTGTGTGTGTGTGTGTGTGTGTGTGTGTTTGGCTGTCAGAGCGGCGTGTTCAGGGCTGAGGAGGAACTTTCAGGCCTCCTGGAGACGGATTACATTCTGCTGGGTTCGGATCCTGATGCTTCAGATACTGAAGGAAAGGTAAGATCTGATGGAGCTGCAGCTCGTGGTGCACTCATCTATGTTTCACAAAACCAAAGTGAAACTGAAATCAGAGCTCTGCACTTTTTTAAGCTTATTGGAATTAAAGGTGACATATTCCGCTCATTTTCACTCCACAACGGAGTGGATCCAGTGGAAGTTAACACATTGACTAGAATAGAAACCTAGGGAAGGGAAGGGAATGTGAGCAAAGGAAATGAGCATTAAGGGAAAGGAAAGGAACGCCAAGGTAAGGAGAGGAAAAAGAAGCTAAGGAATGGAAATTATCGCTAAGGGAAGGAAAGGAAAGGAAAAGACAGCTGAGGAAAGGAGATGAGCGCTAAAGAGAGGGAAGCCAAGGAAAAGAAAGCAAAGGAAAGGAACGCCAAGGAGAGGAAAGGAAATAAGAGCAAAGGAAAGGAACAGGAAGCTGAGGGAAGGAAAGGAGAGAATCAACAAACTCAAACCCTTTTGTTTGAACAGTTCAGTGGAGGCAGAAATAGAAGTCTTGTGGATCTGATCTGGAGGACTCCGTCCTGCCGGATCAGAGACGCAGCCGGAATGCAACGGAGTGGATCCAGTGGAAGTTAACACATTGACTAGAATAGAAACTTAGGGAAGGGAAGGGAATGTGAGCAAAGGAAATGAGCATTAAAGGAAAGGAAAGGAACGCCAAGGGAAGGAGAGGAAAAAGAAGCTAAGGAATGGAAATTATCGCTAAGGGAAGGAAAGGAAAGGAAAAGACAGCTGAGGAAAGGAGATGAGCGCTAAAGAGAGGGAAGCCAAGGAAAAGAAAGCCAAGGAAAGGAATGCCAAGGAGAGGAAATGAAAGGAAATGAGAGCTAAGGAAAGGAAAGGAAAGGAACAGGAAGCTGAGGGAAGGAAAGGAGACAATCAACAAACTCAAACCCTTTTGTTTGAACAGTTCAGTGGAGGCAGAAATAGAAGTCTTGTGGATCTGCCAGAGACGCAGCCGGAACGCAGCGGAGCGGATCCAGTGGAAGTTAACACATTGACTAGAATAGAAACCTAGGGAAGGGAAGGGAATGTGAGCAAAGGAAATGAGCATTAAGGGAAAGGAAAGGAACGCCAAGGGAAGGAGAGGAAAAAGAAGCTAAGGAATGAAAATTATCGCTAAGGAAAGGAAAGGAAAGCTGAGGAAAGGAGATGAGTGCTAAAGAGAGGAAAGCCAAGGAAAAGAAAGCAAAGGAAAGGAAAGGAAATGAGAGCTAAGGAAAGGAACAGGAAGCTGAGGGAAGGAAAGGAGAGAATCAACAAACTCAAACCCTTTTGTTTGAACAGTTCAGTGGAGGCAGAAAATGAAGTCTTGCGTCTCTGATCCGGAGGACTCCGTCCTGCCGGATCAGAGACGCAGCCGGAACGCAACGGAGTGGATCCAGTGGAAGTTAACACATTGACTAGAATAAAAACCTCTCAGATCTGGAGCTGTGACGGATCAGAGACAGATCTGATGGAATTTGGCCGTAAAAGTGGTTTGAACTCAGAATACAAGGACTATATTGCACTTTTACGACGGTCCTTGAATGCACCTGCAGAGACAGACGCACTCTTCCTCTTTGATGATTAAAGCTTTGATGCGTCTTATCTTAAATGTTTAACACTTGATGATCATGGTGACAAAAAACAGCAGACATGAAATATTAAAGGGACGTCTCCCAGGAGTTTGTTGTGTATTTGTGAGTGACACACACAGGGGGGTAAACGTCGTCAACAGGATACGTTCTTTGCAAATATCTGACGATATTAAAACATGCAGATGTTGAACAAATAATTCAAACCTTGATAAAAAGTAGAGTTTACAGATTTGTGTGTAAATTGGTTGAGCTGGGCTCAGTGTGTGTGTTTGATCAGTCTTCATAACGGTCACAGGGAGAATCATTAAGCAGCCCTAACCAAAACACCGATGTTATTTCCATCTTTGAGTCAAATTCTAAATCTCAAGCCGCCGATAGTTTGCATATTTATTCCAGGGAAATGTGTTCTTGTGTGCGCTGGAGGCATCTGGATATCAGCCAGCGGCCCGCGCTCGGTGCAGAGCTGGATTATTCACACATTCGACCTCCGACCCTGAGCAACAACACACAGCGCGGCATTCCTGGCTCGCTCCGCCCGCCGCTCTAAGATAGGACGATTACAGGTCGTGACACCGGCGGGTCGGCGCTAACGCTCATCTCCCATCTCCTCCGGGGTCAGAAATAAACTCCATCGTCTCAGAGCACAAAGACTGTTTGACATTTCCCTGCTGACTGTCATCCTGAGATTACCTCTACAACAACGTCCACAAGCTAAGTGACGGCGAGGGATGAGAGCGCCCAGAAGAAAGGAGGGATCAAGATTCTGTCTCATTGTTAAAACTGAAAGGAATGAAAGCAGGGCCACTGAAAACTGTCTGTTTTTAATGCAGTGACTTCCACTACAGAGTCATGTCTGTTTGTTATGCAGTGACTTCCACTACAGAGTCATGTCTGTTTTTAATGCAGTGACTTCCACTAAAGAGTCGTGTCTGTGTTTAATGCAGTGACTTCCACTACAGAGTCATGTCTGTTTTTAATGCAGTGACTTCCACTACAGAGTCATGTCTGTTTTTAATGCAGTGACTTCCACTACAGAGTCATGTCTGTGTTTAATGCAGTGACTTCCACTACAGAGTCATGTCTGTTTTTAATGCAGTGACTTCCACTACAGAGTCATGTCCTGTTTTTATGCAGTGACTTCCACTACAGAGCCATGTCTGTGTTTAATGCAGTGACTTCCACTACAGAGTCATGTCTGTGTTTAATGCAGTGACTTCCACTACAGAGTCATGTCCTGTTTTTAATGCAGTGACTTCCACTACAGAGCCATGTCTGTGTTTAATGCAGTGACTTCCACTACAGAGTCATGTCTGTTTTTAATGCAGTGACTTCCACTACAGAGTCATGTCTGTGTTTAATGCAGTGACTTCCACTACAGAGTCATGTCTGTTTTTAATGCAGTGACTTCCACTACAGAGTCATGTCTATGTTTAATACAGTGACTTCCACTACAGAGTCATGTCTGTGTTTAATGCAGTGACTTCCACTACAGAGTCATGTCTGTGTTTAATGCAGTGACTTCCACTACAGAGTCATGTCTGTGTTTAATGCAGTGCCTTCCACTACAGAGTCATGTCTGTGTTTAATGCAGTGACTTCCACTACAGAGTCATGTCTGTGTTTAATGCAGTGACTTCCACTACAGAGTCATGTCTGTGTTTAATGCAGTGACTTCCACTACAGAGTCATGTCTTGTTTTTAATGCAGTGACTTCCACTACAGAGTCATGTCTGTGTTTAATGCAGTGACTTCCACTACAGAGTCATGTCTGTGTTTAATGCAGTGACTTCCACTACAGAGTCATGTCTGTGTTTAATGCAGTGACTTCCACTACAGAGTCATGTCTGTGTTTAATGCAGTGACTTCCACTACAGAGTCATGTCTGTGTTTAATGCAGTGACTTCCACTACAGAGTCATGTCTGTTTTTAATGCAGTGACTTCCACTACAGAGTCATGTCTGTGTTTAATGCAGTGACTTCTACTACAGAGTCATGTCTGTGTTTAATGCAGTGACTTCCACTACAGAGTCATGTCTGTGTTTAATGCAGTGACTTCCACTACAGAGTCATGTCTGTGTTTAATGCAGTGACTTCCACTACAGAGTCATGTCTGTGTTTAATGCAGTGACTTCCACTACAGAGTCATGTCTGTTTTTAATGCAGTGACTTCCACTACAGAGTCATGTCCTGTTTTTAATGCAGTGACTTCCACTACAGAGTCATGTCTGTGTTTAATGCAGTGACTTCCACTACAGAGTCATGTCTGTGTTTAATGCAGTGACTTCCACTACAGAGTCATGTCTGTGTTTAATGCAGTGACTTCCACTACAGAGTCATGTCTGTGTTTAATGCAGTGACTTCCACTACAGAGTCATGTCTGTGTTTAATGCAGTGACTTCCACTACAGAGTCATGTCTGTGTTTAATGCAGTGACTTCCACTACAGAGTCATGTCTGTGTTTAATGCAGTGACTTCCACTACAGAGTCATGTCTGTGTTTAATGCAGTGACTTCCACTACAGAGTCATGTCTGTGTTTAATGCAGTGACTTCCACTACAGAGTCATGTTAGTGTTTTTAATGCAGTGACTTCCACTACAGAGTCATGTCTTGTTTGTAATGCAGTGACTTCCACTACAGAGTCATGTCTGTGTTTAATGCAGTGACTTCCACTACAGAGTCATGTCTGTGTTTAATGCAGTGACTTCCACTACAGAGTCATGACTGTGTTTAATGCAGTGACTTCCACTACAGAGTCATGTTCGTGTTTAATGCAGTGACATCCACTACAGAGTCATGTCTGTTTTTAATGCAGTGACTTCCACTACAGAGTCATGTTAGTGTTTAATGCAGTGACATCCACTACAGAGTCATGTCTGTGTTTAATGCAGTGACTTCCACTACAGAGTCATGTCTTGTTTGTAATGCAGTGACTTCCACTACAGAGTCATGTCTGTTTTTAATGCAGTGACTTCCACTACAGAGTCATGTCTGTTTTTAATGCAGTGACTTCCACTACAGAGTCATGTCTGTGTTTAATGCAGTGACTTCCACTACAGAGTCATGTCTGTTTGTAATGCAGTGACTTCCACTACAGAGTCACGTCTTGTTTTTAATGCAGTGACTTCCACTACAGAGTCATGTCTGTGTTTAATGCAGTGACTTCCACTACAGAGTCATGTCTGTTTTTAATGCAGTGACATCCACTACAGTCATGTCTGTGTTTAATGCAGTGGCTTCCACTACAGAGCCTGTGTGTAGCAGCATCTCTGTGTATAAGTAAACAGGTTGTTATGAAGGAGTTTAAAGGAGGTCATGGTGCAGAAACTTCCTTTAAGGCCTCATTATCTCACTCTCCTCACACTCAGTTAAATGGTACGTGATGAGAGTTTACCTCTGCAGGTCAGAGACCTCAGAGTAGATGGTTTGTTACTCAACATAAACACACGTTAGTGAAGCAAACTGTCCTGCAGCTAAAAATATCTGCATGTATGAGGCTGTGGTGGATGCAAACACGCCTGGCACTCTTAGTAATAATACTCATGCTGCCCCCCTCCACCCTGTGTTTTATTATGTCTCCATCCTCCCGGCCTCTCTCCCTCTCCCTCTCTCTCTCTCTCTGTTCACAGCGTTATCTGCTCTCCACCAGGTTATTAGTTCCTTTGCCATTGCCATGGCAACAAAGCGCTGCGCCTGCCTGCCTCACCGCCGTCCATTATGTTTCAGAAAAGAGAGAGAGAGAGAGAGAGAGATCAAAGCTGCTCGGTCACTACAGCGACGGGCGAGGATGAAACCAACAGCAAGTCTCTTTCTACTTCGACCCATAGTGGACCCCTCCTGTGTGTTTGCTGAGCGTGTGTGTGTGTGTGTGTGTGTGTGTGTGTGTGTGTGTGTGTTTGATGGAACTACAAGAGCCTGAAATCTGAAGTGTGTATAAAAATGTTGGCCTGTGTTTTTTGTTTGTCTGTAAAAGCGTTCTCCTCTGAGTGTGTGTCTTTCTAAATGTTGCAGCAGCCGTGACTCATTAAAGGACAGTTCTGGTGTTTTGTTGTTTGTTTGTTTGTTTGTTTATTTTCACACATTTTAGGAGCTTAATGTCCAAAAACATCCTGTTTCATTTGTTTAGAAAGCAGCAAAACAAAAACATAAATCAACAAAACATTCAGGGGAGAGGTCGACCAGCAACTCCAGCAACACTACTTTGATGCTCTTTTAAAGGCAAGGCAAGGCAGCTTTATTTGTATAGTGCATTTCATACACGAGGGCAACTCAATGTGCTTTACATTAAAACATTAAAAGCATTGGAGACATTCAGACAGGCATAAAATAACACAATTAAAATGACAAATATGATAAAACAGAAAAGAAAAGGAAAATTAGAAATATATTAAAAATTACATTAAAATTTTAATTTAAAGTGAGTTAAAATAATCTAAGATAGGAAGGCAGAGGTAAATAAAAAAGTCTTAGTCTTTGATTTAAAGAGGTGAGAGTTGGAGCAGACCTGCAGCTTTCAGGGAGTGTGTTCCAGATATGTGGAGCATAATGACTAAACGCTGCTTCACCATGTTTCCTTCTGACTCTAGGAACTGAAAGCAGACCAGTACCTGATGACCTCAGAGGTCCAGGTGGTTCATAAAGTAGTAGCAGATCAGCAATGTATTTTGGGCCTAAACCATTCAGGTCTTTATAAACCATCAGCAGGATTTTAAAGTCTATTCTCTGACAGACAGGAAGCCAGTGTAGAGATCTAAGAACTGGAGTAATGTGGTCTACTTTCTTGGTCCTTGTTAGGACTCCAGCAGCAGCATTCTGTATGAGCTGCAGCCGTCTGATGGACTTTTTAGGGAGTCCTGTAAAGACCCCGTTACAGTAGTCTAGTCTGCTAAAGATAAATGCATGGATGAGTTTTTCTGCATCCTGCTGAGACATGAGTCCTTTAATCCTTGATATATTCTGAAGGTGATAGTAGGCTGACTTTGTAATTGTCTTAATGTGGCTGCTGAAATTAAGGTCTGAGTCTAAGACTACACCAAGGTTTCTGGCTTGGTTTGAACATTTCATCATTGCAGATTGGAGCTGAGCAGTAACCTTTAACCTTTCTTCCTTGGCTCCAAAAACAATCAAACAAGAACATCTGTGAGAATGATCGTCTCAAAACCACCAGACTGTATCATATTTGATCTGAAGCCACAGACAAAACAACACTTCTATTAAAAAGGTTATTCAGGAAGAGGTAAACCACTAACTCCTGTGTTCTGTGAGGACACATTACTGCTCTGTTTACCATTCACAGCTGTTTGTTCAGAGCCTGCAGACTAACACAGTCCTTTAACCTCACACAACATGGGGAGTGTTGGTCTACCTCTGCCTTAAGTTATTGGTGTCATTGGTGTTATTGTTTTTTACATTAGTGTTGGGTTAGATCCAAATTCTAACACAATAAAAACACTGTTATACAAACACTACAATATAGAGGTAGAGCAGCAGTTCCCTGTGTTCTGTCAGGAAGGAAAGACTGCTATGATGCTGCTTTGACCCTTCCTCTCAAAGCCACCAGACTTCTTTCACAGAATTGTAGTTTTACCTCGCAGAGCACGGGAGATGCTGGTCTACCCTCGCTCCAAGTCTAATTGTTTGTGTTATGAAATTCAAACTATTACTTGATCTCACTCAGTATTGTTGTAACAAACACTTTCTGAATACCCAAGAATTAAAGAATAATCAGAGGTAGAGCAGCAACTCCTGTGTTTTGTAACTTTCATTACAGAATCAGACATTTCGTTCAGCAAAGCCTGAAACTGTGTTTTGTTGTTGTTCCATTATGATGTTTGATTTGTATCTTAATAATTGTCTTCTATAAACAATAATGTAGTATTGATAGAAGCTGTTCAGGTAAAAGTAGACCAGCAACTCCTGGGTTTTATAAAATAGTGATTTGATCTTGCAGAATATAGGAAGTGCTGGTCTACCTCTGCTTTAAATGTGTTACTTTCTTTGTGTTATTGTTCGAAGTAGGACATTTAAACTGTTAGCTTAGCTTGATCATTACCTTTGTAACAAACAGTTTGTTATGATCCTGTTTTTGTGTCACTTGCCCTAACCCTCTCTCTCTCTCTGCCTGCAGGTTGCATGGGTAAGGGCGGGGCCGGTCTCCTCAGCAGTGAGGCTCATCAGGCACACCTGTCCCTGATCTGCTCATCAGCACTGGCTTCTTAAGCCGCCACCAAACACTCCTCCAGTGCCAGATTATTCCTTCAGCCGCATGCTTCACGTTCCTGTTTGTAGTCCCGCTCCTGAGGAGAATCCAGCCACGCTTCCTGGTTTTTTGTTTGGAAGTGTTTGATAGAACCTTTTTCCCCTTTTTGGGTGTTTTGTGTTTGCTCCTAGTTTGGTACTCTGTCTCAGTTGTTCTTTCCTGCAAGGCACCTTTTGTTGAACTTTGGTTTTTGTTTAATAAATAATTTTTCCTGCACTCTGCATTTGGGTCCTGGTCCTCATTGCTCGAGCTGTAACACAATTACTGAATACCCTAGAATTAAAGAATAATCAGGGAGAGGTAGATCAGCAACTCCTGTGTTTTTAAAAGAGGTAAAGTACTTCCTCCAATGCCGTTGTTTTACCAAAAACAGAAGTCACACTGCTCACATTAAAGCTGCTGTGAGGAGCTTTGGTTTTGTATCGATTCTGGCGCCCCCTTGTGGACAAAGTGATACCTCTTATCTCTTGTCCTATACATGCAAAAGTAGTGTTTTCAACTAAAGCCTCATCCTGTTGTGTTCAACAGTCAACTTTATCAGACAATGTGATTATTTTCCATGAAAACCGTCAAATAAAGGCTGTTTCTGAAGTGAGATGTCCATCATCTGGTCTGACCTACCCCCCCAGGGCGGTTTCAGGCATTAAAAATTACAACAGAGAAGGTGTCAGTGTTGCTGTTGATGGACTTGTTTGCTATTGAAGGTTATAAAGAGGCATCAGTATCATTTTCAGTTTGTTTCTCTACCAGTTGAAAACTCCTCACAGGGCCTTTAAAGTCACAAGACTTTCAGAACAAACTCCATCATTTCTTAATGAACACCAAAGACATTGATCATCTTCCTCTGCCTGGAACTGTGTTTTGTTATTGTTCCATTATGACGTTTGGTTTAAATATTACTGAATGCCTTTACCTAAACAACAACAAAGTATTGGCAAGAGTAGATAAACAACTCCTGTGTTTTAAAAAATACTGCTTTGAAACCCTTTTAACCAGAACAGCTTTATCAGAGCCCCTTAACTAAACAGTAGATATTGCAGTACACTGGAATCTGCCTTAAATAGTTTGTTTTATTGTTCCATTATCATGTTTGGTTTCAATCTTACTAAGTGCCTTTTTATAAACATTAAGTAGTATTGACAAGAACTGTTACAGCAAAAGTAGACCAGCAACTCCTGTGTTTTAAAAACTACACAGGAGCTGATCTACTTCTGCCTTAAAGGTGACATATCACGCTTTTTTCATCAACATATATTGGTCTAAGAGGTCCCCAAAACATGTCTTTAAAGTTTATTGCTCAAAAAAACACTTTGAAATCAGATTCTGGTCTGCCTGTAAACCCCTCTTCTTCAGCCCTGCTCAGAACAGGCTGTTTTCTGTGTCTGTGCCTTTAAATGAGAATGAGCTCTCTGACCACGCCCCCTCAGGAAGTGGGTGTGGCCTCCTCAGCTGTCCAGCACTAATGTTTACATGTTGGCTGAATATACACGGCTGCTCACAGACCCGCGTTACTTCAACCCTCTGAATCTGATCCAGAACCTGATCCTGACGGAGAGGCGCCTGCAGCAGGACCTTTCTGAACCATTGGTCACAGATTTAGTGTTTCTTGTTGTTTTATTTGTCAGCATGTCCACGTGTGTCTTGGTACACAGCTACCAACATGTAGCTATGTGGCTATGCTAACTAGCGCTAGCACTTTTCCATGATAAATAAAAATCATCCACTAGATCTTCAAATCTGCAGACGTGGGGAGTCAAAGCGACCTCTGTGTTTATTAAGACAGCCTACAACTAGCATGCCTCCCTCCTAAGCTCCTTGTTAGCACACATGTGTGCAGGGAATGAAAAACGGAGGAGGGGTTGAGTTGTATTTTATACAGTCTATGGGCTGAACAAGCTCCGAGCTCTGACTTCCTGTTACAGACCGGATGGCGTTGTGACGTATGAAAAACACTGAAAACTGAAACGGCTGGTTTCAGCACACATTTACAGAAAGGTGGAGAAATCAGAACAGGGGCAGAATGGAGTCTTTGACTTTTCAGGGGGTTTGTAGACAGGGACACAGATTTCAGGGAGAGAACCATTAAAAAGAACATTCTGCATGATATGCCACCTTTAAATTTGGTACTTTCTTTGTGCTATAGTTTGAAGTCCAGCCCAGTCATCCACCTTTTTATAAACAATAACTTCACAGAGGTAGAGCAGCAGCTCCTGTGATCTGGGGGACAAAATGTACACTTAATGCCTTTTTTTCTTTTAACCAATAACAGATATTATGTCTTGACTCCATTGACACAATTTCCCCTCACACAACATGAGAGTTGCTGTTCTACACCTGGCTCCTTAGGTCTGTTTTGTATCCTTTCATTCTGTTTAGTAAAACACGTGAAGAGAAACTGACGACACTCCTGAGCTCTGTGAGGTCAAATTACAGATTTTGCAGAAGCTTTGAGAAGTTTGAATCGACCATTGTTTCATATTTTCGTGTTTTCAGAAACGCCGTCTCCTCAGAGACGCTTCCTGAAATGTTGTCAGACATAAAAAAATAACAATGAGTTAAAGAGAAGCATAAGAAGCACTTTTAGTGGATGTGCTCTGACAGGCTGTTTCTCTGAATGTGTCTCGGCTCTACAGAACATTTCTTGTCTGCCATTAAAATGCTATATAATCTACTTTTCTCCAAGTAAAACAAACACACAGCGAAGCCACAAATCCAATCCTGCAGTCTATCTAAGACACGCATTGTAGTGCTGATGGCTCAGTACTGTACGTTAGGATGTAATGGGCTCGTACTGTGCTCCGTATAGATTTTATGATTATGTGTGTGGGCTGCAAACATCCTGTGAACCGCAAGATGTTTTTTAATGCATCAGCCAAAAACCGCCTGCCTCTCATCTCGGCTGCATAACCTCTTGTACATCTCGGTGACTCTTCGTTTTCTGGTCTGTGGCAGCTGCACAACTATTATTCAAAAATATATAAAGATAAAAACAACGCCCTGAAAAATCATTTCAGAGCCAGAGAATGAAACATTCGTCAGAGCTGTGAGCAGGAGAGAACATTCAGTGCTCGTCAGATCTAACCCGAGGGTCTTCAGTTCAGATTCATTCAGGTCGGGTCCAAGCTCTTCTGTTTACTGAGAGAAGCTAGCTTTAGCTCGTGAACAAATGAAGGCTTTGGAAATGTTTTCTTTCAGAAAAACACAAATAACCGACTTCAAAGGATGGCTGGGAGGACACGGGGACACTGGGCTAGGTATTTCCAGCTCTCTGGAAGCCTCCTCCACTGTTGTCATGCTACAAATGGTAAATGGTAAATGGTAAATGGACTTGTACTTATATAGCGCTTTTCTAGTCTTTCTGACCACTCAAAGCGCTTTTACACTACTGGTCACATTCACCCATTCATACCCATTCACTCACTGATGGTAGAAGCTGCTATGTAGTGTGGGACCATCAGTATTAGTTGTTCTCATTCGTTCACATTCACACACCTCTGAACAACAGAGGGAGCAATTTGGGGTTCAGTGTCTTGCTCAAGGACACTTTGGCATGTGACTGCAGGAGCTGGGATCGAACCGCCAACCTCCAGATTGATAGACGACCGACTCTACCCACTGAGCCACAGCCGCCCCAAATCCATCGTCAATAAGTAAACCCATGATTCTCCTTATTGAAATAACAAAATACTAGGTCAACTCTCTGGAAGCCTCCTCCACTGTTGCCATGATGCAAAGCCATCACCAGCGAGTAAACCAATGTTTCTCTATTTGAAATAACTAAATTCTAGCTATGCTCTCCAGAAGACTCCTCTACTGTTGCCTTGATACAAATCCATCGTCAACAAGTAAACCAATAGGTTGTGCAATCACGTCATGCCAGTGACGTGTGGAATTCAAACGGGGGTCAGGAAGTAAATTTCAGAATGGACACAGCCGAGGAAAGCCCGTCCTGTGCCGCTCTAGACTCCATAATAAGACAGAGATACAGAAACAAAGTCTGGATTATGTCTGAAGAGATCCTCCTCTCATGAGGACTTCTGATTCATGAACTGACGAGAGCTTTATTAGCCATCAACATCACAAACTACCTCGTCCTCCAGACTTCATTTTACACCACCGAGCAGATGAAGGCGTTCAGAAGCCTCCAGGCTCACAGGGTTCTGGAGTGGTCGGGTCCACGACCTGGGTATCAAGGTCCTCAACAATCAATCAATCAATCTTTATTTGTATCGCGCCAAATCACAACAAACGTTATCTCAAGACGCTTTTACAAACATAGGAGGTCTAGACCACTCTATGTCAAATCATGAACAGAGACCCAACACCAAGACAGGATCAGACTCAGTCTGACCCCACCTTAATCCACCATGAGCATTACACCTCACAGTATTTAGCTAGTTACAGTGGTGAGGAAAAACTTCCTTTTTAACAGGCAGAAACCTCCAGCAGGACCAGACTCATGTTAGACAGACATCATGCCTCGACTGAGTTGGGTCTGGAAAGACAGATAGAGGGGAGTAAGAGAGAGAAGTGATAGTGATGAGACGAGTCGTAGAAGCTGTTGCCGCTGGAGTCCAGCACGTCCGTATCAGCTGGAGTCCAGATCGTCCACAGCAGGAGGACGTCTACGGCAGCTCAGAGGAATCTACGAGACAAGGGAGCTCAGGGACTCCAGAAAGGTCTATGGTTAGTAACTTTAATGGGACAGGCAGAGTTAAAGTAAGTGATGAAGGGGTTGGGGGGAAGAGGGTGAGCTAGGATCCCAGTGTGTCAGTGTGCCAGCTCCCCCGGCAGTCTAGGCCTATAGCAGCAGAACTAAGACCTGGTCCAAGCCTGATCCAGCTCTAACTATAAGCTTTATCAAAAAGGAAAGTTTGAACCCTACTCTTAAAAGTAGAGAGGGTGTCTGCCTCCCGGACCCTGACTGGTAGATGATTCCAAAGGAGAGGGGCCTGATAACTGAAGGTTCTACCTCCCACACTACTTTTAGAGATTTTAGGTACGATGAGCAGGCCTGCATGTTGGGAGCGTAGAGTTCTAGAGGGGTAACAGGGCACTATGAGCTCTTTAAGATACGAGGGTGTCCTTGTCAACAAGGACTGTGGTTAGGTTTTCTCCAGGGTGAGTATTTTTAAATGAATGTCCATATGAATCATCCTCCTCTCCACGATGCTATCAACACTGACGTTAGCTTACTTAGCGCAGGCTAACCGCTCTAAACGCTCCAGTTAACGGGAGTCTACAGTCAAATGATAACTTCAATCAGCTCTCTGGATAACATCACCAACTACTAACTATTGTTTGTGTTAATGTTAAAAACTCCAGCAGAACAAAGATGGGAACAAGGTAACATTACAAAGTGTGGAAGGAGTGATCTCCTTAAACAGAGACACATATACAACATACAGACATGACTTTAACTCACCCTGGACTAAGAGGTCACCACACACACGGGCAGAATCCCACTCCGCTCCTCCGGACTGTAAACCAAGGTTTGATATCCACTGTTTCCTCATTTTTCAGAGAGTTTTTAACATTTTCCCCGTTGAGAACCACGACCTTTAGGACACCAGAAACACTTGTGGACTTCTCTCCGTTTGATTGGTTAGGGAAACCGTAACAAACACAAACTGTAGGGATGTTTCTGTGTTTCTGTGTCTGCACGGACTGCTGCAAATCACTTCCTGACCCCCATCTGCATTTCACGCCGCTGCCTAGCAACGGAAAGGACGTAATGTGCAAACAAGCTATTCTTCTCCATTTGAAACAAAATACTAGCTGTACTCTCCAGAAGCCTCCTCCACTGTTGCCATGCTAGAAAGCCATCACCACTGAGTTAACCAATGTCTCTGTTAATTGTAAAACATGGCCGTACATATTTTGGACTTTAAATCTGTCCTGGAAAGTTTGGAAAGGGTAAAAAAAAAAACTCCCAGCGATGATGAAGGTAAGAGTTTTGTTTAGTACGCC
This sequence comes from Notolabrus celidotus, assembly GCF_009762535.1. Taxonomy (NCBI): domain Eukaryota; kingdom Metazoa; phylum Chordata; class Actinopteri; order Labriformes; family Labridae; genus Notolabrus; species Notolabrus celidotus. The sequence continues at coordinate 37,971,297 of NC_048279.1, forward strand.
CTTTTAAGGAGATCCACCAATCAGTGATGTCACAAATTGATTACATCTCATGTCCCCTTCACGTGGCTTTTAGAAAAAACTGCTGGGAGCAGCTTTCAGTTTCCTCCTTGGATCACTCCAACACACGTTCACCTTCACATCAAACCTTTAAACTTCAGCCTATCATAAACTTCAGAGGTTTTTCAGGTGACACTCTCGTTCTCTCGATCAGCTGTTTCACCTCGTTTCCAACCGTGATGCTAAGCTAAGCAAAATGCAGTTTCTTCTGCACAGGCACGATACGTCTCATCTAGGTCCCAAAACAAGGTGCATTTTCTTAAATATTTAAGTATTCCTTTGAGTTAGCTTGAATGCTCACTTCATGGCTTAAAATATTCATGCAGGAAACACAATACAAGCTTGAGTACTGCATTAAGACTTTTACATCTAGACTGAGGAGAGAGGGGGGAAACCAGGGATGCAGAATGAGCAGAGGGTGCAGCTAGGTTTTCATTCAAAGACTTCATTGTACCATGTTTTAAAATTACTGATGGGTCCTTTAATGCAGTTAATACAAAGCAGGAACATTAGTGTGATATCCAGCCACTATCAGAGTCACTGCTGTTTCTACAGCCGCTGTGTTTGTGTCACCATCCAGGAGGATTGCGGCCTCCCCTGTGCCGCCATGATGCTCGACACGATGCCACTGTGGATTAGAGAAGCGAGAAGGTTCAGCAAGGTTCAGCGAGAGGAAGAAACAAATTAGCAAGCAGCATTAAGAAAATACATCAGGCATATGAAACGTGTCAGTTAAGAAGGAAAGTGGGGGGAAAAATGTGGAAAGCTACTTAGAGCGGAGCTGCGGCACTTAGGCCCAATTAGGATGCATATTTTAAGTGGAGTTAAACCTGGTGAAATATTCATGATGTGCCCCACTGCTGCAGGAGGAAGAGGAGGAGGAGGAAGAGGCCGTGGTGATAAGGTGGAAGGTTCCGCCTCTGGGGGGCGCCATGCTCCCATGGAGTGAGGAAGAAGAGAGGGACTCTGCTGCCTGCCTGCCTGCCTGCCCACTCAGCCTGCTGCAGAGCGAGCACAGAGGATGAAAGGATGAAGAGAGAGAGAGAGAGAGGAGGCAGGTATGATGGACAGACAGACTGCGAGGGAGGGGGTGAGGTCCTACAGAGAGAAGCAGCTTCACCTCCTCCATCAGCACACAGAAACACAGAGTCACTTTCAGCAGCAGGAGCAGTGACGGCACACCTCGGCCTCCAGGCAGCGCTCATTTAGAAAAACAACAAAACCACAGGATGAGGATCCACCACGACGGATTCCTCTGAAGCCGGTTTATTCTGTGTGACACAACAGGCAGGTTTCAGTTTCTACACGTGTGTCAATCCACCGCAGAGATGAGTGACAGTACACAGGCTGTCTCAGTCGACTGTAATTAGTGAAGAGGGGAGCACAGAGAGGGAGAGATGACAGTCACAGACCTGACGATGTATGTGCTCTCAGAGAGGGGGACGAGAAACAGGAAACTCTTTAAACCAGTCCTTAAAGCCTGCAACACCAAATTCATGCTTTTCTCAGAGTAAAGTAAATCCATCTTATCAGTCTGCACATGCTCAGTGGAAGAAATATCTGAAGACACTGGGGAATGGATTGCAGTCTCTTGACTCTCGCCCATAGAGCTCTGCAGCTCTGTGCTGTTTGCTCTTGTTTTGCGTATGAATGTGCAGATGAGCTGTTAGCATCTCTACTAACCTGCTCATTTGTCCTCATCATAGACTGTCTTTGTATGAAAATGGACGCCTGACAGTGAAGCCAAAATATGCAGAGCTCCCCTTGCTGACTCTAACAGATGGAACGTTAGATGTTGTTTGTTCTACAACATCTGTCTTAAAACAAAGTCACAAAACATGCGCGGGGAGTCGCCCCCTCCCATACAGCTCATGTGGATGGTTGACTTTATTTAGCATTAAAAACGTGCCTTTGTTTCCACTGATGAGCGTTGAATCCAAAAGACCGCCTCGACAAAGCGCTACAGAAGAGATCTGGAAGGGAGTGTCATCCTTTCCACGAACCAAAACACTCGTTGACCTCACCAATAAAGCTCTACTCTGATAATCCGGTGCACACAGCGCTGCAGGAGACTCAGTGGTGTACAGGACTGTCATTAATGACGTTGATCACCGAAGAAGATTTGGGTGATTGATTTTTTTTTCCGTAAGTCCTATCTGTTTTCTCAGGATTCTGCTGTTGAGATCAAAGACAGGATTCTAGAATCAAAGGCAGAATCCTAGAGTTCTAAAATCGAAGGCAAAGTTCTAGAATTCTGAGATCAAAGACAGAGTTCTAGAATCAAAGGCCGAATCCTTAGATCAAGCACAGAGTTCTATAGTTCTAAGATCAAAGGCAGAGTTCTAGACTTCTAAGATGAAAGACAGAATTCTGGAATCGAAGGCAGAATCCTAAAATCATAGACAGAGTTCTAGAGTTCTAAGATCAAAGGCAGAGTTCTAGAATTCTGAGATCAAAGACAGAATTCTAGAATCAAAGGCCGAGTTCTAAAGTTCTAAGATCAAAGGCAAAGTTCTAGAATTCTGAGATCAAAGACAGAATTCTAGAATCAAAGGCAGAGTTCTAGAGTTCTAAGATCAAAGGCAAAGTTCTGGAGTCCTAAGATTAAAGGCAGAGTTCTAGAATTAAAGGCAGAATCCGAAGATCAAGGACAGAGTTCTAGAGTTCAAAGATTAAAGGCAGAGTTCTAGAATTCTCAGATCAAGAACAGAGTTCTAGAATCAAAGGCAGAGTTCTAGAATTCTAAGGTCAAAGGCTGAATTATAGAACTCTTCCTCTGATCTCAGAATTCCAAGAGAGAAGTCAAAACTCTGAAGAAAAGTTGGATCTAAAAAGGAAGTGTAAGTTGCTCCTCCCCTCTGTTCTACTTTGTAGCCTGTAGTATCAACAATAACTGATTCAAAGTAAACAGAAACATGAACACTGAGACTTAAGTCAGCGTGATAAGAACTAACAATAAACAGAAACCATGTTTCACAAACATTTATTCCACCTGTGTTTTGATTCCATCGTTTGAAACCATGTCCCATCTGTTTAAATGGAAACAGCTTGGCTTCACTTTTAGGGAGCTGACTTGTCTGTCGCGTCTGTTGTCTTCTGGGATCATAAATAGTTGATGTCACACGAGCTCGGGTCCATGTGTTATTAAGCAGGTTTCCATGAATCACACAGGAAACCAGAGTGACTGTCAGCTGCATGATGTATGGAAACATACAGACACGTGTGTAAAATACAGAGCAGACATTCTACTGTAAAGACACCAGCAGCCATGTTTCAGCTGAGTATAAGTGCAGTCTCAGCATGAGGAGCTGTGGCTTTGTGTTGAAGATCAGCTGAATTAGATCTGAATGTGAGGCTGCAGCAGCTGAAGAGAAAACCTCTCTACTCTCCAACACGTCTGAGAAGCTGGTGGTGATTTTTTAAAAGTGGAGCCGGCAGGGAGCAGGTCAGAAAAACACTCAATAATCTGCAGTTTATCTTTAACACACATCTAACAGAGTCGTCTCCACAGGAAACCCTCGGCTCACCTCCATCACCACCATCAGCTGTCAGCTATCGATCCCGGCGTCCTGCAAGGTCCGTCCATCAGACTTTAACTGTACGGCACAAAGTGGATGAGAGGATGGAAACGTGGTCACGAAACATCACGGGATGAACGCTCAGAGTCTGGCAAATAATCCAGAACGAATAGATCCAGCTTTAACTTTCAGTTCGGACGTTTGACGTGTGATTTCATCTTCAGACTGGATTCTACTAACATCAGGATCATGCTCAGTCCAAACCTAAAAAAGATAGACCACATGACGGCTTCTCAAAGTGAAACCAAAACATTTAGAGCTCCCCCTACTGGCTGGCTGCAGTAAAGCTCACAACATTGGTTATCAGCTTCGTCATCTGCCTCGTCATCAGCCTCGTCATCTGATCGTCATCTGATCGTCATCTGATCGTCATCTGATCGTCATCTGATCGTCATCTGATCGTCATCTGATCGTCATCTGATCGTCATCTGATCGTCATCACAGCTGAGATGCATCGAAGAAATACGACGTGTCAGTAACCACAGTCAGCCTTTTTTCACTTGCGCAATATTTCTAAAATTAGACACATCCTGTCTCAGAGAAACTGCAGAAAAACTAGTCCAAGCTTTTGTTACCTCCAGGTTAGATTACTGTGACTCCCTTTAATCAGGCTGCCCCAATAAGTCTCTAAAGACTCTTCAGCTCGAGGACTGACTAGAACCAGGAAGAGAGACCACATCTCTACACTGACTCCTTCTTCTGACCTCCAAAGTTTTTAATGATCAGACCCCTTCGTATCTTAAAGACCTCATAGTGTCCTGTTACCCCTCTAGAACACTAAGCTCCCAACATGCAGGCCTGCTCATCGTACCTACAGTCTCTAAAAGTAGTATGGGAGGTAGAGCCTTCAGTTATCAGGCCCCTCTCCTTTGGAATCATCTACCAGTCAGGGTCCGGGAGGCAGACACCCTCTCTACTTTTAAGAGTAGGCTTCAAACTTTCCTTTTTGATAAAGCTTATAGTTAGAGCTGGATCAGGCTTGGACCAGGTCTTAGTTATGCTGCTATAGGCTTAGACTGACACACTGGGATCCTGTCTTTCCCTCTCTCTCCTCTCTCTGCCTGTCTCTCACTTTAACTCTTCCTGTCCCATTAAAGTTACTAACCATAGACCTTTCTGGAGTCCCTGAGCTGCCTTGTCTCGTAGGTTCCTCTGGATCTCTGCTGTAGATTCCTTTTTTGGGGTCTGTTATTCATCCTTTCTTTCTTTCTTTCTTTCTTTCTTTCCTTCCTTCCTTCCTTCCTTCCTTCCTTCTTTCATTCTTTCTTTCTCTCTTTGTTCTTTCATGTTTCTTCATCCTTTATGTCTCCTCCTCTTATCCCATCCTTTCTTTCTGTCATTCCATTTCCTCTCCTCTTTTTCTTTCTTCTGGTCTCCCTCTCTTCTCTCTTTTCTTAGACCTTTCTGGAGTCCCTGAGCTCCCTTGTCTCGTAGGTTCCTCTGGATCTCTGCTGCTGTGGACGTGGTCCAGACTCCAGCTGCTACAACTACTACTATCCGTCTCCCCACTATCATCTCTCTCTCTCTTCATCTCCCTCTATCCCTCTCTCCAACTCGGTCTCAGCAGATGTGTGTCTAACATGAGTCTGGTCCTGCTGGAGGTTTCTGCCTGTTAAAGGAAGTTTGTCCTCTCTGCTGTAACTTGCTAAATACTGTGAGGTGTAATGCTCATGATGGATTAAGGTGGGGTCAGACTGAGTCTGATCCGGTCTTGGTGTTGGGTCTCTGTTCATAATTTGACATAGACTGGTCTAGACCTGCTCTGTTTGTAAAAGGGTCTTGAGATAACGTTTGTTGTGATTTGGCGCGATACAAATTAGCATTAGCTTTTCTCCAGAAGGATTTTCGCGAATCCAAGTCGTGTTATCCTCCTCTTAAACGGTGAAAACATCCACACAAGTGACGCCATTTTTACTCTGTTGCCATGTATCACAGATTGCACAGCGCCCCCTGCTGGGTTGGAGGGTAGTAATAAGTAAATGAAAGCAGCGTTTATCGGTTGTGCTTCAGAATAAATATCTGAATAAGCCAGATGTATCTCAGTTTCAATGATAGCTTTATTTTTCTGCAGCTCTCTGAACACCAGGTATTTATCTTTGCCACCTTGCATCAGTTTCACCTTCCACATGAACACCTGAGTGTTAAAGCGTCTTTAAACACCGGGCCGCCGCTGATGCTGCTGATGAAGCGGGCGTGATGGACGCCTCGGGAGAAGGAGAGAGATTTACGGAGGTAAGATTTTGGAGAGCACCTCTGGATTGATTTCGCCTCTCTGTATTGATTCTCTAATAACTTGTGTTCTGCTGCACTCTTTCTCCGACCCCCGCACCGAGCACGCTCTCTGAAGCCTCTTTGTGTTTCTGCTCGAGGGTTTTGATGGCGTGGAGGCTGCTGGGGGCGTTGACCTCGCCGTGGCAGGTGTCTTCTGTGGTGTGGAGCAGACACTGAGCTCAGACAAGGGCAAAAAAAAAAACCTGCACGCTTTCTGAGGAAGTTTTCAAGGTTCTCTGTTAAAGTGTTTATTCTCCGTCAGAGTGACTCGCCGGATCGCTCCCACATTAAGACCGCTAACCAGCGTGTCCTTGGACGCCTTCTGTGCAGGAAATGGCAGCCTGGTGAGGAAACTCGGGAGTGTCAGAGCCGGTTATACGCCACTTTGCCCCGATCTTTTTAAAAGACGGGGGGAAATATAGTCCTTTGTTCACCGGCGGAGAACCATTTCAGGTTTTATTAAAACATTCCTCTCAGCTGCAGAGTAACGGTGAAATGTTCTGCAGGGACAAAGAATCAAGGATCTGAATTAACTCCACAGCTGCTGTTCTTGAAGCATCTTCACCAACCAGCTGAATCATCTGTGTGCATTTAAATCTGAATCTACTTCAAGACCAAACATGACTATCTCTTCAGTTTCCTCTAAAAGTGGAAATCTGCAGCTGACTCACTCCTTTTAAATTAGATCCATTAAATATGTTTTTATAAAGTTGACATTTGGCGCCTTAAAATGTTTGTTTTTCATGCACAAAGTCAGAAACATCAGCTCTTTCAGTGTCCTCTTAATAATTGTGAAATGAAAGTTTAATCTGAAAATTTTCCACAAGATTTCAACGCCAAAAATATCTGTATGACGACACTAACTCATGAAAATCTCCCTGTTTTGTTAATAATGTAAATAAAGGGGCACAGGTGGCCTAGTGGTCTAAGCGCCCCACATACAGAGAGCTACAGTCGCAGGGGTCACCGGTTTGATTCCTCGAACGGTCGACCATTTCCTGCATGTCTTCCCCCGCTCTCTACTCCCCATACTTCCTGTCTCTCTTCAGCTGTCCTAATAAAGGGAAAAAGCCCCAAAAATATAACTTTAAAAATAAATTCATATCAGGTTTGGCGGGGCCTTAGTGTTTGGCTCGGGTGTGGCTGGGGGGAGTGGTCAGGCCGTCTGGGGGGGGGGGCAGGGGGGATTGGCCCTGCCGCCTCCGCCCTCCCCCCGCTACGGCGCGCCGGTTGGTTGGCTCTGGTCCTGGTCCTGCCCGTCTGCCTGGCTGTCTGCTTCTGGTGCCGGGCCCCCTCGGCCCTGGTGGCTCCTTTGGCTCAGTCTTGGGGGGCTGTGGGGGGCGGTGTTGTGGGGGTGTCCCTTGGGGGGGCTGCGGGATCTCTCCCCCCTCGCCCCCCTTCCTCCTACTGGGTGACCTGGGGGTCACCCTGGGTGCTCCGGCGGTACCTGCTTGCTTCCGGTCTGGGTCCTTGGCTCGTCCCCTGGCCTGGGTCTCCCGCGGCGGGTTGGGTCCTTCGGTCTGACGGCTCTCAGTGGTTTCATCTGCACCAGTGGTGGTCTTGTTACACAAATAGAACACAGCACGGCGGGAACCCTCTGTGACCCAAGCTTCAGTAATGATTGTGGACACTAAGGGTTGCTTAATCATTAGTATCACCCCACGGATTTTTTTTTGGCATCATGGTGAGATGGTCCCTCTCCATCTAAGTGTGTTAGGTCTCTCTCTCCTTCTCTCTCCCTGTCCCTTTGTATATCCTGATGTAATCTTTCTTTCACTTTCTCTTATATATATATATTTTTTTGGCCCACCTAGGTGTGCACGCCCTCTTTTACAGAACATGATATTAGCTGTCAATAAAAGATAGACCAGAGTTCTAAGAGGGATGGTGATGGTCTCATGCACACAGTCACAAGCACTCTTTTCTTTTGCTGCAAGAATAAATTGCATTAATATTTGACAGTTTGTGACAAACATGACACAAACCAGAAATATATATGCAGACAAGAGGAAAAGGAAAGAGAAATAAATAAATAAATAAATAAAGAAAAAAAGAGAAGAAAAAAATAAAAAAATAAATAAATAATGTAAGAAAATTCTCCTGGGTTTAATCTTTACAATTAAGAATAAAAAACACTCTTAACACTCACAGACACACCCCCTAAAAATCTTAAACTGAAGAGACTCTTTGGAAATGTTAAATGTGGATCCTGCAGTGAGAGTAAGGAGTCTTTAGAAGCTTTTTCCCCGTCGTGATTAAAGGAGCTAAAATAAGTCATGAAAGGTCTTTTTAGCAGGTGACAGTCGAGGTCTTTAAAGACGGCTGGGTTAAAGCCAAGGAAAGGAACGTGTATTTATAAACTGGTGACAGATTCCAGCAGAAAGCTGATTCAGAGAGATGTTTGAACATCATGAGATTAAGAAAAATAATCTATACAGACTGTTTTTAAATGTTAGTGCTGACTTTGGTTACACCAACAAATAACCTGTTAAAACTAGTCTTATGAAGCAAAGAGCAGAACACAGGGACTGAAGCAGGTTGAAGGAGCAAAGGATCTATTAATGAAGATCACATGCAATCAAGAGTCTTAGCTTGGTCAGGTGGGGGGGTTTCCGGTGAGTCCAGAGTGAGTTCAGCTTGGTGGAGTAGGAGCTCAGTGATTGGGGATGAAGGGCAGCTGCTGCCCAACACCTGCACACCTGAGTCCACTCCTGTAATCAAGCACACACACACCTGAGTCAAACCAGCGCCCTGGAACCAACAGACCAACCAGGAAGACAAACAGTCAACCAACAAACAATCAACAACTTAGACAACAAACCTAGTCCCCTATCCAACCAGTCAACCAACAAACAGCCAACATCTTTCCTCTTGATTTGTTTTGAATGTGTTCTTTGCCTTTACTGAGCTTGAGAGGGAGAACGACAGGGAATGTGCTTGTGTGTGAGAGGGCGGTGGACTTGCATCAAATCATGTTGGGTTTAGGACTCCATCCTAAGACCACGTGGAGAAGGACAACAGCGTCTGTACATGGGGTGCCTGCTTTACAACCTGAGTCAAACCAGCGCCCTGGAACCAACAAACCAACCAGGAAGCCAGATCCACGACCAACCTGGAGCCCACAACATATTTAAAGGGACGCCACACAAGATGTCAAATTTAAACCCCAAGCTTTATTTAAACAAATGTAACCTCCCTGGAAATATTAAAGACACACCTCCTCCTGAACTTACTAAAGAGCAGACACTAAACCTGAACTTTATTCTATGGCCCTAACTAACACAACAAACTTCTTACATCTAAAAAAAACATCTAAACGTCTTTTTAAAGGATGTTTAAGCTCTTTAAATTAAAGTAGGGACAACATGAAGTGGAGCACATGTGCAGTCAGCATGCATGCAGGCGTCTGAAGCCAAATCTGTAGAGACGTAACGCTTGTGGACCCGAGTATCTGATGAACTCTGCATGGAACAGATGTATTACTTTACCTGTAATGCTCTTCCACCTGCGTGCCATCAGGTCCATCCTCTACCACATCCCCCTCTCCCTGCTCTCAGGCCTGCAGCTGACTCTTCTATTCCAGAGTACAACACTTTCATTCTCTCTCTTTGCTTTCACCCGTCTCTCTCTCTGTCTCTCTCTCTCTCTGTCTCTCTCTCTCTCTCTCTCTCTCTGTCTCTCTCTCTCTGTCTCTCTCTCTCTGTCTCTCTCTCTCTCTGTCTCTCTCTCTCTCTCTCTCTGTCTCTCTCTGTCTCTCTCTCTCTGTCTCTCTCTCTGTCTCTCTCTCTCTATCTCTCCCTCTCTCTGTCTCTCTCTCTCTGTCTCTCTCTCTCTCTCTCTCTCTCTCTGTCTCTCTCTCTCTCTCTCTCTACTCTCTCTCTCGTCTCTCTCCCCTCTCTCCTCTCTCTCTGTCTCTCCTCTGTCCTCTCTCTCTCTCTCTCTGTCTCTCTCTCTCTCGTCTCTCTCTCTCTCTATCTCTCTCGTCCTCTCTCTCTCTGTCTCTCTCTCTCTCTCTCTCGTCTCTCTCGTCTCTCTCTCTTCTCTCTCTCTCTCTCTGTCTCCCTATCTCTCTCTGTCTCTCTCTCTCTCTCTCTCTGTCTCTCTCTCTCTCTCTCTCTCTGTCTCTCTCTCTCTCTGTCTCTCTCTCTCTGTCTCTCTCTCTCTCTCTCTCTCTCTCTCTCTCTCTCTCTCTGTCTCTCTCTCTCTCTCTGTCTCTCTGTCTCTCTCTCTCTGTCTCTCTCTCTCTCTCTCTCTCTCTCTGTCTCTCTCTCTCTCTCTCTCTCTCTCTCCCTCAGTCTCTCTCTGTCTCTCTCTCTCTCTCTCTCTCTCTCGTCTCTCTCTCTCTCTCTCTCTCTCTCGGTCTCTCTCTCTCTCTCTCTCTCTTCTCTCTCTCTCTCCCTCAGTCTCTCTCTCTCTCTCTCTGTCTCTCTCTCTCTGTCTCTGTCTCTGTCTCTCTCTCTCTCTGTCTCTCTCTATCTCTCTCTCTCTCTCTCTCTCTCTCTCTCCCTGCAGCAGCTCTCAGTGTTTGAGTTAAAGGTCTCGCTCGTCCTAAAATCACAACATGTTTCCATTTGTTCTAGCTGGCCTGTTTCTGCTCTCCGCAGCTCGTCGCGCTCGGCTTTAACCCGACCGCTGCTCCACCTGCAGAGACCCTTTCTGCTTTTGGCAGCGGAGCGCGCTCACAGCCGGCGAGGAGTTTACAAAGACACCGACACCGCTCTCCGACGGCCGAGGCGAGAACACGGCTGTCCTGGTGTAAAACTCGCACGATGTCATGGTCAGAGGAGCTTCAGCAGGAGTCCTCCAGCTGTCAGGAGCTGAATATATTCACATGCAGATCTGTGTTTTCAAAAGAGACTCAGTCCATGATGTTTTCTAATTAGCTTTTACACAGAGAGGAAACAGCTCCCAGTATACTGTGTGAACTCTACCAGTGGAAACAAATCAAAAACCCCAATAATACTCAATGATGGAAACAGTCAGCGGGTCTTATTCTTCATCCTCACCAGGTTTTAGGATGGTAAGTTAGTTTGTAGATCCGGCTATCAGACAAGGAATTAGGGGTGGGAATTGAAAACCAGATCCAACTTAGAACCGGTTCCAGTTGATCAATTCCATCGCAATTGTACACCTCAAATGTGATCGATTCTTCTTAAGGATTCATTTCCCAGCACGACAACACGTCACGTCGCGGTACGTTGCATTACCTCACACACTCTGTGACGCAGAACTCCTTCAGCAACGAGGAAGTATTTTCCACCAGGCTCCAGGACGTCCAGGGCTCACGTCTGGACTCACGTGGCCGAAAATGAGGCACCGAGAACGGGTAAAATACCTCCGCGATGACCCCCGGAGGAAAAGCGTTTTTTCCTCTCCAAATTCAAAGTCTTTTCCTCCAGGCTCCAGAGTCCACGTCCGGACTCACGCGGCCGAGAATGAGGTCAACCTATTGTTCAGTGTGTTCAAGTTGAATATGTTCATGTTCAGTCTTATGCAGACATCATTTTTGAAAAGATAAAATGTTTCCTTTTGGTGCTGAAGACTGTGAAGTAGTATGGGAGGTAGAACCTTCAGTTATCAGGCCCCTCTCCTTTGGAATCATCTACCAGTCAGGGTCCGGGAGGCAGACACCCTCTCCACTTTTAAGAGTAGGCTTCAAACTTTCCTTTTTGATAAAGCTTATAGTTAGAGCTGGATCAGGCTTGGACCAGGTCTTAGTTATCCTGCTATAGGCCTAGACTGTCGGGGGAACTGGCACACTGACACACTGGGATCCTAGCTCACCCCCTTCCCCCCCAACCCCTTCATCACTTACTTTAACTCTTCCTGTCCCATTAAAGTTACTAACCATAGACCTTTCTGGAGTCCCTGAGCTCCATTGTCTCGTAGATTCCTCCTGCTGCGGACGATCTGGACTTCACTATCACCTCTCTCTCTCTCTTACTCCCCTCTATCCCTCTCTCCAACACGGTCTCAGCAGATGTGTGTCTAACATGAGTCTGGTCCTGCTGGAGGTTTCTGCCTGTTAAAGGAAGTTTGTCCTCACCGCTGTAACTAGCTAAATCCTGTGAGGTGTAATGCTCATGGTGGATTAAGGTGGGGTCAGACTGAGTCTGATCCGGTCTTGGTGTTGGGTCTCTGTTCTTAATTTGACATAGAGTGGTCTAGACCTGCTCTGTTTGTAAAAGAGTCTTGAGATAATGTTTGTTGTGATTTGGCGTGTTAGGAGAATTGATAAGGAATTGGATTGGTAAACAGAATCGACAATGGCATTGACATTGATCAAATCTCATCTATTCCCACCCCTGTCACAAATCCACACAGACTTTGCAGGGTCCATGCAGTTTGCTCTTGTTTTGCGTCTGATTGTGGAGCTGAGCTGTCGGCATCGCTCTCTCTACTTCGCTTAAAATAACTCATCATCCATAACTAAACCATTGAGATCTTGTCTATTCTCATTTTTCGGACGCATGAGTCCAGACGTGGACCCTCGAGCCTGGAGGAAAAGACTTTCAATTTGGAGAGGAGAAACACCTTTCCTCCAGGGGTCATCGCTGGGGTATTTTACCCGCTCTCGGTGCCTCATTCTCGGCCGTGTGAGTCCAGTGGTGGCCCCTTGAGCCTGGAGGAAAAGACTTTGATGTTTCCTCGTTGTTGAAGGAGTTCTGCGTCGCAGAGTGTGACGTAATGCAACGTACCGCGACGTGACGTCATGTTGGGAAATGAATCATTAAGAAGAATCGATAACATTTGAGGTGGAGTTGATCAATTGGAACCGATTCTAAGTTGGATCTGGTTTTCGATTCCCACCCCTAGTCCTGACCTTCTGATCCACAGAACTGGACGGTATGTTTTGGTCTCATTTACTCGGGTTCAGCAGACCCCGAGTGTTCCATGTGTTTTATAAATGATGAGAGTGAATTAAAGGGTACACACACCTGAGAGTTTTATGGGAGTGTCAGAATAAAAGCCTGTGTGTGGACGGAGGAAGACGAGGTGGAAGACAGACGGTAACCACGACCGGCAGACAGACAGGTGGGCAGCTCTTAAGTTAGTGAGTAAGGCAGCAAAGCAGACAGCAAGAGGACAGAGAGACAGTCAGACAGGGAGACAGACAGTTAGTCAATAAGACAGCCAGACATGTAGTTAAACAAAGTGGAAGTAAGAGAGACAAAAGGACAGTAAGCCGATACTTTTGACAGGCTGTAAGACACTTGTTAAGGCGGTAAGAGAGGGAGAGTCAATTAGAAAACGCAGGTCACACAGAGGGGAATAAAACAACAGAGAGTGTGTTAAAGTGGCGAGACAGGCGGAGGGAGAGACGGGCGGAGGGAGAGAGAGGGAGAGAGGGAGAGAGAGAGAGGGAGAGA